>NC_080166.1:123376047-123521047 GCF_950295315.1 Erinaceus europaeus | reverse complement strand
CTATCACCTGGTCTTTCTTCCAAATGGCCCAGATTAGCCTGGTGCTGTCAAGTCTCTGTGTACCTTTTAAGTGCTATTTCTGCTTATTTCTGGGCAGGGGATTTAGGTGGCTTTTGGAAATGGGAGCCAATACCAAAATTACACGCATATTCATAAACTATAAACAAACACACAATTATGCATACACAATCCGACACACTCCCTATAATAACACAACTGAAACCAAAGGCACCACACAGAAGACTTTTTTTTTTTTTTTTTTTTTTTTGCTTTGCTGGCAGAGGTTGTGGAAGGCTTTTTGTAATACTGGGATCGCTTTTCCGAGTTTATTACAAGTCCACAATTAAAGATAGTACATACAAGAGAATCATTCTCAGATGTAGGACTGCAGTACTGTTTGCCACACAACTATATGCAATTTGACCATTGTTTGAGATTCCTGAGATCGTATTTAAATTATGTGTAGCCCAAGTAGAGTTTTCAGCAGAATCTCTAAAAAGTACTTTTATTTCCTTTTTAGCACACGTAGGCCTTTGCAATTTGTTCTCTTATTTGGATTGTATAAACAGCATCAAGAGGCTGTTCCCCCCTTTCATTTAAACAAACAATGCCTTTATAACTAAGAAGAAAATTAGTAACAGGTGAAAGTTTACTTTTAACGATGCAAAGATCAAATTGCTATTTGACTTCTAGAACAAACTCTCTCCACATCTTTTTTAATGCCTCAAAATTACTTATAAATCAAATTTATGTAACTTCTAAACATGCACAGAGCATAAAAATGGCCTCTTTCTTTTGGGTTGGTTCTCTTTTCTTTTGAGTTATTCATGACAGAATATGAAGGCATGTGCTGTATTCTGATATTTTTCTTTGCAAATTTATTTTAAAGACATCTTACTTGCCTTGAAAGTTTTTTTTTTAATTTTTTACATGTTTGTAAATCAAAGTTCTATCTTTAAAATTATTCTTTTAAAAAGAATACATCAGAGGTTGAGTTCTTCCATGAATCGCATTGGAGTCGAGTCCCTAAAGATCTCTCTAGCCAGTATCAGTGCCTGTTTGTCTTTAGTGTATCCTGTGGTTCCAGATCTTACATTCAAATCTTCCATCCACTTTGAGATACTGGTGTGTGTGTGTGTGTGTGTGTGTGTGTGTGTGTGTGTGTGTGTGTGTGTGTGTGTGTGTATTACACATACATCTAGTTTTAATCTTGGTCATAAAGTACAATTTGTGATACTGGTTTGTTGAGACTGTATACACCTGTGGTCAGGTGGTGGCACACCTGGTTAAGTGCGCACATTACAGTACACAAGGATGTAGGTTCAAGCCCCTGGTCTTCACCTAGAGGGGGAAAGCTTCACAAATGAACTAGTGGTGCAGGTGTCTTTCTGTGTCTTTCCTCTCTTACTCTCTATCCCTCTCAATTTCTGTCTCTATCCAACAATAATAAAGAAATAAAATATTAAAAGAATAAGACTGTATACCCCACAGGTGTACAATTTCACCCTCTTCAAACTGTGTATTACTACCTCCACCGCCAAGACGTCAATTTCCCTCCCCAACTGTTCATTGAAACCACTCCCCACCTCCCCTACTTTCTTTCTTCATTCTTTGTTTTCTGTACCCTTCATTCTGCATCATTCTGTTGTGTTTGACAGTGTTTCTTTACCTTTTTTATTTATACTCCACATATGAGTGAGACCATTTGGATTAGAATTTGTCCTTTCAGCCTATTAAACTTGGTGTCACCATCTATAACTCCACCCAAGAGACAAGGTATGCCATATTAGTAACCACACATCTGTCACTGGACGGTTTCCATGTCTTGGTTATTGTAAAAAGCACCACAGTGGACACAGATGTGCATACTTATTTTCAGATCAAAAATTTGTGTTCTTTGGTTAGAGAACAGAAGTAGGAAGGGAACTGACAGCTGAAATGGAAGTTCTATCTTTAATATTTTTGAGAAATCCTTGGTGTGTGATCCTTTGAATGTGTCACTGAATTTAGTTTGCTAGAATATGGTTGAGGATTTTTCTATGTGTGTTTACTAGGTATACTGGTCTGTAATTTTCATTTTCATGATGTACTTTTCTGCTTTGGTGTCATAGTAATATTGATCTCATAAAATGTGTTTCAAAACAGTTTTCTTTTTTAAAGCCTTTAATAAAGATAGATATAGGATGTCCTTGAAGCATTAGTAGTGTTCTATAATGAGCATTATTTTATGTCATCATCACTTTCCATCAATTTATTGACAGTGATATTCAAACATGTGCATGTGGTCTGTTCTCAAGAATGCTGTATGTGCACTTGAAAAATATATCTAGAGTCTTTTTTTTTTTTTGCAGTGATAAGGTGGGATATCCAGTAAAAATATATCAAAATCTCATATCTCATTCCTTATCTATCAAAATCTCATTCTTTATTTAAGACAATTATTTCATTGTTGATTTTCTGCCTGTTTAATATGTCTATTGATGGGAGTAGAACACTAAAGTCCCCTAAAACTTTTGTGTTGTTATCAATGTCTCTTGTTAGGGCATTTACTTATTTAATTTTACTTTTGTCAAAGTATTTCTAGCTCTAGCTTATGATGATACTGGGAATCAAACCTCAGATCCTGGAGCCTCATTAAGTCATTTCATATAACTATTAGGCTGTCTCCCCACTTCCTTTATATATTTGAACAGTCCTTCATTTGTTGCATGTATAGTAATGAGTCTTGAACCTTCTTGGTGCATTGATCCATCAATCACTATATAATACTCATCTCTATCTCTTGTGACTTCTTGTAGCTTGAAGTCTATTTTTAACATGAAGTCTACCTAATATAAGTCACTGCCTTTTTTAGTTACGCATTTGCTTGCAAAATTGTGTTCTGATATTTTACTTTGAGCCTATACTTGTCTTTGGAGCTCAAGCTAAAAGCAGCATAAAGTTGAAAATTTTTACCCCTTTTTTAAAAATATGTTTATTTTTAAAATAAAAGAGAGAGAGAAATTAGCACACAGCTGTATTTATTTATTAGGACATAGCCCCATCACTCCAGTTGTGTGTGCTGGTAGAGACTGAAACTGTCTCATTCACACACAACAGGTGTTCTACCCACTGTGCCACCTCCTGAGGCCTCCTCTTCTTCTGCTTCAGCCCACTGCTCCATGGTGAGTTCAGGATTTTGACAGATTACTGCTTTGCTTTGTGTTTTATTAGTGAGTCTGTTCTCTTTTGTTCTTTATTCTCTTCCCTGTGCTGTCTTTTCTCCTTTCTAAATAATTTTTGGATCCCATTTTTCTCTTGTTTTTAGATGACCATGAGATTTGCATTCTGACCTCATTCTAAGAACCCACTATTATTTCCCCTCTTGGGAAAGAAAAACTTTGTTTTTTGTGTGTCTAACTGCTTCAAACTGAGGCTTTTTTAATGTTCTAAAATGATCTTATTTCAGAACTGAGATATCAAAAAAACCACCATTTTATTCATTCAAACATGGATCACGCACATGGTAAAGCAGTCACACTATACAGGTGAGCTCTTTTACCTGCACCTGCACTTGTTTTTAATCTCCAATTTCCCCTTCATTTTCCTGTGCTCACTTCCTTCCGATTCTTAATGAAGGACATCCAAGGGCTCAGCTCTGTAGCACTTGATTGTCCTGCTGGGGCAATGAATACTTGGCATATCTTTTCCCCCAGGTAAAAGCCCCACACTATAGAGGAGGTGTTCTGATTGACACTCCTTGTCTTCATGGTGTGCTTCTCGCTACAGGACCTTTCTCAATGTGGTGTGGGCTCCTCATGATGCTGTGGATGAGTTCTAAGAAAGAAAGAAAGGGAGGAAGGAAGGAAAGGAAGGAAGGAAGGAAGGAAGGAAGGAAGGAAAGAAGGAAGGGAGGAAGGAAGGAAGGTGTCGGGAAATTGTGAGGATGTGGTTGAGCTTGGTAGGGCTTGACCTAAGGAGTGCTTCTATGCTGTCAGTCTCTCTCTCTACTGAGAGGTTGAGCAAAGAAGGACAGGAGTAACCCCTAAGGTTTGCCTCATCTTATCAGACTCCCTACCTCACAAAAAACCCGCATTCCTGATACTATGACCATTAGATGAAAAGAAAGGGGGAGATGTTGGGAAATTGTGAGAAGCCTCACAAAGAATTAAACCAGCTCCCCCTGCTCCACCTTGCATTCCTGATACTATGGCATATCTACATAATCATTGTTTTGCCTGAAAGATCCCCACCCTTTCCATTCCTTTGATCTATCTTCTTTCTACCCTTCCTGCCTCCAGGGTTGTATTAATACCACCAGTTAAAACCCTCACAACAGTTGCTAAGGAAGTTCCTACCTTTCCAGCACCGTTTTGCTTTTCTCTGCCCCTTTCCTAGCCATTTCTGTTTCCGACTTTCCACTTCTAGGTCTGTCTTTTAAAAGCCATGGCTCTCTGATCAATAAAGAGATATTGCATTATCTCGCCACGTGTTTGGTTCCTGAGTCATCTCCCTCATGTCGCTGAGTGAGTAGCACCCCAGGCTGTCTCCAGTTGAGTTCTCTCCAATCCAGAGAGTACACGCCTGGGAAGAGGCACTGCCATGCTAGCCTGGCAGGAAGGAAGGGAAGAAGGGAGGGAGGGAGGGAGGAAGAGAGGAAGGAAGGAAGGAAGGAAGGGCGGGAGGGAGGAAGAAAGGAAAGAAAGAAGGAAAGAAGGAAAGAAGGAAGGAAAGAAGGAAGGAAGGAAAGAAAGACAGAAGGAAGGAAAGAAGGAAGGGAGAGAAAGGAAGGAAGGGAGAGAGAGAAAGAGAAAGGAAGGGGAGGAAGAGTGACATCTGCCAGGAGTGTCAAGAGAGTCAATGTTCCAGAGGCCAGAGTTGGCAGCAGGGCACCTCTCACCTGGCTGGGAGGACATGAAGCATCACCTGTGTGCCATTCCATTGGATAGGAGGACACTGTGGAAGAGGCAGTGGCCTGGGAGCTGGTGAATTGGTCACATTCAGGAAACCCAGCCAGTCTGAGCCCTTGACAATGCAGCCCCTTATGAATCCAGTCCAGGATTATAAACATAGTCTCCACTCTTCCCAGCCACCCTGCAAGCAGAACAGTGCCCTCATTTCAGAGCTGAAGAAATGGGGTCCCCAGGAAGCTTAGAGACTCGCCTCAGGCCACACAAGCACAGGATGATAAAGCCAGGATTGTACCCAGGGTCTATTTTACTCCCAAGCCCACACTCCTGCCATTATATGACATTTTTTATATTAGATTATATGGGGAGAGGGGGAAATTACATTGAATAGAGCTAGTCTTGACTTGCTGTGGTAATTAGTGAATTATAAGAGATTATTTAAAGTGAAATAAATATATGTTCACATTTGAGAAATGAGAAAGTCCCACACAATAGGAGTCATTTTCCCCCTTCTTACAGGTTTTTTTTGGGGGAAGTTCTACATCGGACTGAGTGAACATATGATGTAACATAAATGCAGCCTTTCTAATTTGGGGTTTTGTACTATTTAGACATCCTTGGGGTTGTCAAGTGCTTTGGGAGGAAGCAAACAATACCTCCCACCTTCTGACAGTTACTACACTGAGGATCACCTGAAAACATTAACAAGATGTGATAGGCGTGCTGTGGAGGGAACAATCAAGAGCATTTGTAACCACATTTCTTGTTCCAGAACTTTCCAGTTCATCTCTCTGCAGACTCTCTGACACTGATTAAAAGCAACTTGTAGTTGTGGTATTTTCAAGAGAGGTCTGAGGTATTTTATTTTCCAGTTTTATTTATTTTATGACAAAGAGAGGGAGGGGTGAAGGGAGGGAGAGAGAGAGAGACCACTTTGACACATGCAATGTCAGGATGGAAACTGAGGTCTTATTCATCTAAGTCCTATTCTCCACTGTCGGCTTGTCTGACTATAGTGGTTCCTTTCCAAATGATGGGAAAAATGCACATGGCGAATGCCGTGATGCTGTCTGCATGTCAGTGTGCTCCGATAGTGACCAAGAGGGAGTTAAAAAGGCAGAGGGTGACATGTGGCCACGCGCATGCGGATGCTGAATTTCTGGTTCTAGCTCTGGTCTCGGCGCCCATGAGTCTGTGTGTGGGAGAAGGAAGCGGGCGGTCAAAGGGCTGACAGAGCTGCTAGGAGAAATGCATGGTTTTTTTTTCAGGAGGAAAAATACTGCCTCAAAATCAGGTTTGGTGGTTGAAACTTGCATGTATTTACTTGGGAGAAAAAAGATCAAGGCTCTGGATGACTGATAACTCGCATGGACACAGATTCCCCCAACTAGTGCACTCTTATGCTCTCTAGATGAATGTGTGAATCATTTATAACTCCCCAGCAGGGCAGCTGGAGAGCTGATCCTGAGGTGTTTCCAGGGCCAGAACCCCTGCGACTCAGATAGATGTTGTCATTGTTAATTGACCGTTCCTGTCATTCTTCACAGTTTGATTTTGAAAGCTTTTCCACCAGAATTCCCAGAGAACATCACTCAGGCTGCTGGCCTGGAGGCTCCTGGGCTTGGGAATCTGGAAGGGGCGGTGTTTTTCTAGGAAGCAGAGCTCAGGGTCTTACAAGACAGAACATTGATTTTCTCATGGTTCTGGAAATGTGGCGTCAGGGCTGGAGAGGCAGCAGGGCTGCTCTGTCTGTGGGGCTATGAGGGAAGCAGCTGGGCTAGGCTTCTCCTTTAGCTGTGTGTGGCGTTTACCCTCATATCACTCCCACTTGTGCCTGTCATGTGCCCAGTTTTCCTGATCTAGAAGGGTACCACACATTCATGTCTTCAGTCTTAATGTGATGAACTCTGTGAAGACTCTTGTCCATATAGTTACATTCTGAGACAATGGGGAGTTAGAGACTCAACATAGGAACTTTAGGGGCCAGGGATTGGGGTTCAGCCCCACCCGTAACTGACTAGCTCCTGAGTTTTGATGCTCAAAGTCAATATTTAGCAATAAAATTTCTTTTAGAAAAACATGAATTTTCTATACATGCTTATCTATCTTCCCACCCTTCTAGCCCTTCTGACAAAGTATTTTCATTCAGTAATACTTTAAATTTAAGAAAGGGTGAAACGCTGACTTTCTCGATAATATGCTCAGTGAATTCAGAAGGAGAAGGACAAATGCTGTGCATAGCATTGAAGAGACAGAAGAAGGCAACAGACAGGGACACATACAAAGGCCTCATGGTCAGAGCTCCATCACCTTCTCTCCACTGTGGTCACGGGACATCAACCCCTTTTCACACTTATGTTATTCTATTATACACTGACTTCCACCAGCTCAGAATAGTATCTTTCCATTAGTCATGGAATAGTTAAGGTTCATTAGAAGTATCCTCACTTGATCCACCAGACAGGACCCTTGCACTTGACATTGGGATTCTTCAGGGGCTGAATTGATGAGCCCCTTGTGTATAAAGATACCTTCTGATATACCAACAACAGAGTGTGAATATCCATCCCAATATCTGAAGTGCTAGCTCCTCAGAAGCACTTCAGGCACAGTCCAGGTAAGGGCCATGGAAGCTTCCAGGGGCTTGAGAACCTGGCTGTTAAAACCTTCCAGTATAAACTGAGCTAAACCATGCTCCATCTGTGACTTCTTGTGCAAACAGAGACAAACGGAAGGAAGAGGGTGTAGCTGTCAGAAAACATGCAGGGCCCCAGTATGTCCTGGGACTGTTACCCTCCTCTAAATAGTCGTGTGCCATTTCAGGAGCCCCCAGCTCACAATGGCGCAGACCCCAGCAAAAGCCTGACAGACACAGAGCTGGCCTGCTACTGATGGCAGCTGCTACCCTCTGAGCAGCAGGCCTGGGCCCAGCCTTCTCCACATGCTGCTGCTTCACCTTTCTAACATGCTTCCAGGAGAGTGCAGTTTCTACTTAACAAGGGAGAAAGTGAGAGCCAGAGAGGGCTGTGCAAAGTGGGAGTCAGGCAGCTACTAAGAGGAGCCTATGGCGGGAAAGAGCACAACTGGTAGAGCACTGGGCTTGCACGCCTGAGGATCCTGACTCTCTGGGTGCTGCATGTACCAGAGTGGTGCTCTGGTTTCTTTCTTTCTCTGCTTCATGTGACACTACTCTCTCTCTCTCTCTCTTTCATATGTAATGAATAAATAAGTGAATTTATCTTTTTAAAAACCTTCAGCCAGCAAAATAGCTCACTTGCACTGCTTTGCCACGTGTACAACCCAAGCTTGAAACCCCACCCCCCCAGACCCTCCCCCCATGCCCTTTTGAAGGAAGCTTCTGTGCTGTGGCCAGTCTCTCTGTAGCTCTTTGTCTTTCTGTTATTAGAAAGAAAGAAAGAAAGAAAGAAAGAAAGAAAGAAAGAAAGAAAGAAAGAAAGAAAGAAAGAAAGGAAGGAAGGAAGGAAGGAAAAGAAAAGGAAAGGAAAGGAAAGGAAAGAAAAGAAAAGAAAAGAAAAGAAAAGAAAAGAAAAGAAAAGAAAAGAAAAGAAAAGAAAAGGAAAAGAAAAGAAAAGTCATACTAGAGTGGTGAAGGACCACTGATGTCAAACAAAGCAAAACAAAACAAAACACAAATGAAACAAAAGAACCTGGATTTCTACTCAGGTTATCCAATACTTAGTTCTCTCTCGGTCTGTCTTTTTCTCCCTCTCTCTCTCTCTCTCTCCCTCTCTGTCTCCCTCTTCCTCTCCCTCTCCCTCTCTCTCTCTCTCTCTCTCTTCCTCCCCTCCCTCATTTGGCTTTTCTCTCTCACATGCACTGTTCTCTGGCCATCCTGGGTGAGAGATGACTGATGTGGAGAGGCTGCTTGCAAACCTGATTCCCGTCTGCCGCAAAGGTCTGGCCCCTTAAGCATGCCTGTTGCAAGGACTGTTGGTTTGAGGTGGGCTCCACAGTGACTGGAACTTGAAGCAGTCCTCACTGAAAGCAAGTGCTGCCATGAGGCCTTTTATTATGTGAGTCAACCAGCATCAGGGAGAGGCCTTTCAGAAGCTAGACGGATTGTGCACAGGTGCTCAGCATAGGTCTTGTGAGCGAATGCCTCCAAGGAGTCACTGGAATTCTTTGCCCCTGGTGATGTACTTGGGGGCTTGTCACTCTTTCCCACAGTTCATCACTTCAAAGCCACGTCGAGCCCCACATGCTGGTGCCCGGCCTGTCCTTAGCAGGGTTGCTGATGACATCCTTTGACCTAAGAGAGACGAGATGATTAAGGGACTCAATTCATTTTTTAATCATTTTTATTTCATTCCAATGCTGAAATCCATTTCCTTCAGAATGAAATAAATATGAAACATTTCTCCAGGGGGGAGTTAAGGTAAATGTAGTTGCTACATAAAATCCAAATGGCTTAAGGCAATATGACATATTCTCTCAAATGAAGCAGTTGGAGTTGGAAATGAAATTTAATAATAATATTATAAGTAGGCCCCAGGATTTTATGCTAAGCTTTATTGTGATCATAAATGTGGAATTTACATGACATATATGTATACATATATAGTTCATTTTATATTTTACTAAATTAGTTCAGCATTTAGTCATTAACTTGTTGGTGGTATGTTACTTTTATTCCCTTTGCATGACATATTTGACATCTGAGACCAACAGAGTGAATTAAAAAATCAATTCTTTACCTTCAGAGCAAATTCTAAAGCAGAGCTTATGTATATTTTTAGGCTTTTCTTTTCCTACTTAGAAGGTTTTATTTTTCCCCCTCAGGCACCTGTGAAAAATTAAATGTTTTGTAATCTGTGTGCTTGTGTGTGGGAAGGAAGGGACTAAACTTGAGGGGTTAACATGGAAATTCAGCCATAAATGACTAACCGACCCACCTAATGGTCTACAGTGAGCTCCAATAGCTTCCTTCTTTCAATATCTAAATATCACTCTCAGGGCCACTAACCTGGTTCACTCATCAGGGAAGCCCACTCCTCTATATCTGGTTGTCCTTTTCTTTCTTTTTTTATTGGTGATTTAATTTAATCAACAAGATAACAAGATTGTGGAATAAGATGGCTAAATTCATACGGTTCCCACCATCAGAATTCCATATCCCATCCCCTTCATGGGAAAGCTCCCTATACTTTATGCATCTGGGAGTATGGACCCAGTATCAGTATGGGGTGCAGAAAGTGGAAGGTCTGGCTTCTGTAATTACTTCTCTGCTGGACGTGGGCATTGGCAGCTTGATCCATACCCCCATTCTATCTTTCCCTAGTGGGGCAGGGCTCTGGGGAGGTGGGGTTCCAGAACACATTGGTGAGGTCATCTGCCCAGGGAAGTCAGGATGGTGTTATGGTAGCATCTGCATCTCAGTTACATGCCAAATGAAAGCCGTATTGTGTCACATTCAAGTCACACAGGAGTGGAAGCATGTGGACTCAGTCGTGACTATAGACACACTTTACAGTGAGACTCAAGGTAGGAAGCAGCAGTTTGGCAATTTGCATGGGAACACACATACGTTTAAGACATAATGCAGAGCAAATTGTTTAATAAACTGGAACCTAGAGGTAAGAATCTAGCAGGTGAGATTTGGGGTCTTCATGTTAGAAGAAGTTAGTAGGTCTATTTTAGGTCTATTCCAAGGGGCCCATGACTTTACTAATTTTTCCTGAGCCCCACAGCTAACGTGCAGGTGGGCTAGAGGTATTGTTGGGGAGATGGTGTCAGAGTTGGAAATAGGGCCAGAAAACTGGATCGAGGCAGACAGTAGCTCCTAAATATAGGAAGAGTATATAAATACCATTACTTGTAAACCCCATCAATCTGATCTGGGGCCCATATTCAGCACAGGAGCCTGTGTAACCTTTGTATCTCTGTTGTTCTGAGCTCGTATTCCATGGGCACAGTTAGGAACTGTTGGTCTGCTATTAAGACCCCTTCTATTTCATTGGTTTAATCCCCCCTGCTTAACACCGTATTCTATTTACATAACCACTGTTAACTAAGCACCACCCTGCCTCCAGGGCATTGGTTTAATACCACTGGTTCATGATGTCTTTTTGCTCCGCCCCCTCTCATAGTCATCCTGATTTCCACCACTGTGTTTTCACTCCACCCTCTCTACATCACATCCTGTTTCCTCCCTACTTGGCGAGTATAAATAAGGACAGGATTGTGATTAGAGATAGCTTGGCTTAGATTGCACTGCGTTCCACATGAATAAAGAGATACTGCTGCCCAGCTCAGCCATGAGTCCCTGGTGGTCTGTCTCCTGTCCGCAAAACTAGCCCAGCAAGAAACATTCTAGGCTGCACTCATTTCAGGACCAGTCTTCCTCGCATAGCAGAGTAGGTTGACCCAGCCTCCCTTGGAGAGTGAGGCAGTTTCTACTGTTGCTGTTCTATGTTGAACTGGTTGCCCTTCTCTAAACACACGCCTGACCAAATCCCACACACACCTCAAGAACATCGTGACTTGTGGGAGTTAGCCTTTCTTCCCAGCCTTCTCTCTCTGTTTGGTTCCTCTATCTTATGCATTTCCATTTCTTTCCCGGAATTGACAACCACTCATTCCAATTCCAGAAGCCACTCTCCCTGCAACGCACCACATACACACATGCACACACACACATGCACACACACATGCACATGCACTCACACATTAAACACTTAATAGTATAACAGCTAATGATTTCCCAAACCAAGTCACAGTGCTTTGAATCTTTGGACCTTGTACATTCGCTCTTGCTATGCACTGTCTTGGGTCTGCCTAAGAATTTTCCCAAGTTTCAGACAGAGAATTCTTTCTTAACATATTTGTTGATTACCACTGATTCTTAGAAAGACTCTTATTAGGAGGTGGGTGGTGGTGCACCTGGTTGAGCACACACAGTATGTACCATGCACAAGGACCTGGGTTCAAACCCTCACTCCCCACCTACAGGGAGGACTCTTCACAAGTTGTGAAGCAGGTCTGCAGGTGTCTCTCTTTCTCTCTATCTCCCCCTTTTGGGACACAGCTATCGGTGTTCATAATAATAGGACTTTGGGACTTAACAAGCATACGGCTGACAGACACAATTAGCATGTGGTTGATGTCAGCCTATGGACTTGGACGTAAGCAAATCCACAAGGGACTGTGGGTGTTTTGAAAGTGATTGAAGCACGAGCCTTCCAGAAGTTGGTCTCTTTTCCTGCGTGCTTTATGTTCCTGTGATCGCAGCTGCAGTTCTCTTCTTCCTGTCCTCTGGTGTCTGTTCTCCTTCCAAGTTCCAAGTACTGCCATGACTGCTTCTCCCAGGACCTGTACATGTGGAGTTCAGCTCTGGTAAAACTAGCTTAAAAGACTCTATGGCCAGCATGACTAGCCAATATTTGCCCCACTGCCTATTTTGCTGCATCTCAATAATATTGTACTGTACCATTGTACCCTGATGTAATAAAATCCCCATTTGTTTAACCCAACCAAACCAGCTCCTGAAGTCCTAAAGTCCTGAAGGGGTGATGAATTTGTTTTGTAGGCACTGAGCCCCAGTGATAACCCTGGTGACAATAAAAGAAGGAGGAAGAGGAGAAGAGAACAGGAGGAAGAGGAAGAAGAAGAGGAGGAAAAAAAGGAGAAGGTGGAGAAGAAGGAAGAGAAGGAGGAAGAGGAGAAGAGGAAGAGGAAGGAGAAGGAGAACATGATTGGAATACTATGTATGGAAGGTTCTATTAACTAGTGTGAGCAAATCACATATGGTTTTAGGAATGGAAAAAATGTTTCCAAAAGGCTCAATTTGCAATATTGATCAATGCACAAAATGGTCAAAAAAGCCTCATCATAACATTATTTTAGAGTTTGAGTTACACAAGGACACAAATACAAAGTACTCAGTGCTGCAAAAAAATGACTGGAGTGAAACTCAAGATAAAATTTGTAGGCACAGATTGAATGGTTAGATCCCAAATGTGAGTTGTGTTGTGTCAAATGCAAGTCACACACAAATGGAAGCATGTGGACACTCAGCCGTGACTACAGACATGCTTTACAGTGGGACCCAGGCTGAGAATGTGTATAATTTGGCGGTTTTCATGGGAACACATGTGTTATTTAGAATGGAGGTTCCAAATCTATTAAAATCAAAGCCTTCTGTGTCCAGATACTTTTGTTCACACCCTATTAGCACTGAGACATGTCAAGGGTCTCCGTTGAGAAATATGATTTCATCTTCTTTGGGTGACTGGGAGATTCATAGATGACATTTGTGCATGGGATTCAAGCCCCTTCCCCACATCTGAACCACCCCTTGGTGCTCAAATTTGAAAAACAATTTAAGAAAACAAGAACCCAATGCAAACAAATAAATTGACCGTAAGAACTAGTAACTTTACCCAGGTCTCTGATTCCCCATCCCCAGTTCCCACAATCTGACAAGAATTAGGAGGTGTTACAAATAAATGCCACTAATTGTAAACCCCATCAGTCTAATCTAGGGCCTGTATTCAGCACAGGAGCCTGTGTAACCTCTGCATTGAAACTTTAAGATAATTATGGAAAGGAGAAGAAAATGTGGAATCTTCGAAAACTGAGAATCCTGGAGGCCCTGTGAGCCATGTGAATATATACATTATTTTAGAAATTAAAGAAAGATTCTAAATGCGGTGATTATCCTCGTCCATTTCCTTGTGCCACTGGTTCTGAGAGGCGGGGTCAGGTCAGAGTCTGCCATGTTCCTCATTATCACTTCTGAGCTGTTGATTTTCCTATTATTTTATCCTCAGAGCATCTGGAACCATCCTCAAGACTATTACTTATACCTCCCCCCACCTCGTTAAAGTCTATTAAATAGTCCTCATGCTTATTGCTTGAGACTTTCTCTTTTATTCATTGCCTTTCTGTCTCCACCAAATATGCTGAATATTTGGTGGCATTTCAATACCTACATACATGATCCTAAGACCTGCCTTCAAAACTCTACCTTCCTTCCTCTCACTTCCGTTGCCAACTCCTATGACTGGGCAGACCACTGGCCTTCTATTTGCCCTTCTTTATAGTAATAATAAAGCAGTATGATGAGTCGGGGACCCAGATGTGGCCGACCATCTCATTGCCTCCCTGGATGCAGCACGCCAAGCCCACTGGCAACAACTCACGGAAAGTCTGAACTTCACCCACTCAAGTAGGAAGGCCTGGAAGCTTCTTCATAGTCTGGGTGCCGGTAGCCAACCCTCTCCCGTCACCCATCCTCCCGTATCTCCAAACTCAGTGGCCAGTCACCTAACTCAAGTTGGACGTGCTAAGATCGACCCAGTCTGGAAAAGAGAAATTTCCCATGAGTGGTCATCCCACTTCCGGTTATCTTGTCCATCTCCAAAACTCTCTCCCTTTACACTGTCTGAACTGGAAGACGCTTTGAAGAGGGTTAAACTGGGAATGGCTGCTGGCTATGATAACATCACCCCAGAACTCATTCTTAACCTGGGCCCCACAGCAAAGAAGTGGCTCACTTCATTCCTGTCCCACATCTTGGAATCTGAGTCTATGCCCAAAGTTTGGCGTCGTGCGAAGATCATAGCGGTTTTGAAACCAAAGAAAGACTACTCTTTCATTATCATCTTTTTTTTTTCTCTAACAGAATTGGGGTATTAGCATGTTTAATTTCATGGCTTCTGGGCCACATTTACAAATGGAATTGGAAAGGCAAAGAGAGAGAGAGAGAGAGAGAGAGAGACCACAGCACCAGAGCTTCCTCCAGTGTGGTAGAACTCCTATGTGGTACCAGAACTTGAACATAAGTCACAAACATAGAAAAGTCAGTGAGCTCTTCTTTCTAACCCTACATGACCTTCTTCTTCTTCTTCTTTTTTTTTTGTTTCCTTTTTTTTTTCCTTTTCTGATTTTTTTTTTATTGGGGAATTAATGTTTTACATTCAACAGTAAGTACAATAGTTTGTACATGCATAACATTCCCCAGTTTCCCATATAACAACACAACCCCCACTAGGTCCTCTGAATCCTTCTTGGACCTGTATTCTCCCCACCCACCCACCCCAGAGTCTCTTACTTTGGTGCGATATGACCTTCTTATGTCCCTACATGACCTTCTTATGTCCCTCTCACTCATGCTTCATTCCTCATGATCATTCTTGTCCACAAAGAGCAAGCATTAAAATAATTCAAACCTAGAATTGCTTTAATTTTGCTGGAACTATATTATGAAGCATGAATTCTTTCCCTCTTAAGTACAGAAAGTTCTGGTGAACTATAATCAGCAGTTTTTTTGGTGAGCACCTTATAGGGAGTTTAATACAAAAGTCGCTGAATACAGGGACAGGCAAGCTATGTCAGCATACAGCTCATTCTTCATGTATTATGGTTCTTCCTGTTATGATTTTTCCTCTGAATTTTTGGGAAGAGGTGGTATATTCATTCAAGCAGATCCTGATGCCCATAAATTAAATGGAAAATATTTACTCAGTCTTTGTGTATCACTTTCCTCAAGCATGGCAGCTAAATTGAAATCCTGTAGTTTGGGGATGTTTCTGAAAAAGGATTTTTTGAAACCCTGTGCCCACCCACCTTGAAGAACAGATGACTCAGGCAAAAGAAGGAAAGGTGAAGAAGGAGAAGAAAAAGAAGAAGAAGAAGAAGAAGAAGAAGAAGAAGAAGAAGAAGAAGAAGAAGGAGGAGGAGGAGGAGGAGGAGGAGGAGGAGGAGGAGGAGGAGAAGGAGGAGGAGAAGGAGAAAGAGAAGGAGAAGGAGAGAAGAAAGAGGAAAAGAAAGAAGAGAAAGGAGGAGGGGGCAGGGAATGGAGGAGGAGAAGGAGAAGGCGAAATATCCAGAGCAGTATTCCCTACAGTACTGGAAAGTCAAAAGAGAGTAGCCTGGCCAGAGGACAAAGTAAAACAATTCCTTGGACAATTGAACTTTGCTGGCAGCAGGTAACAAATTCACCATCCTTGAGAGAAATGTGTCAGAGTTGATTCTTACTTTGTCTCATGCATGTTCTCATGGGCAAAGACAAAATGCTTCTTTTACTCAAATGGCTGTGTGCCTCTTAGATGGTTTGTCTCTGTCAGAACACCATTTCACAATGTAAGTAAATACCTGGCTGATCTGTGGGTCCAGAAATTAGTACATTTCAGTTCTCAAGAGACACAAAAATGCTGCTGAAATGGAACTTTGCTTGAGCAAAGAAACCTGTCAGGGACATAGATAGGTTTTTGAGAAACACTTAGAGGTCCTGTGGATTGAGTTTCACATTTTGTCTTAGGACTTCTATATTTACGGATTCATTTTTTCCCTCCAGAAAAAAAATTAAAATAAAATAAAATAAACAGCATCAAAGTCATTCCTTTAGGCCATATAGAAAATTGCAAAAACCAAAGCAAAGAAGAATAAGCAAAAACCATGTGGATGTGAACAAACTGAGACATGCCAGGAGATGCTGTCTTTAGAACTCGTTAGAATTGACCCAGATACGGTAGTTTCTGAAACTGTGTGGATTGATCATAGAAGCATTGATACTTGCAGTGCCCTTGAGAGGCATGTGCTTCTCTCTGTTCTCTCTTTCTAAAGCATGCTTCTGTGGTGAGGAAGAACAATGGTGACTTTGATTCTTTTGTTGTGGTTAGTGCCAGCCCCTCCTTTCTCCTTTGGCACCTCAGGAGTCAGCAAAAGGCTTTCAAAGCCCTCCCTGAATTGTGGCCTTGCAATATGCAGAGGGCAGATTTCTGGCAAGACTTCAGTGCTTATCATTCACAGTCATCACTGTTGCTTTTCTAGAGGGCCTCAGAAAGGGAAGACAATTTTGTGGATTGCTTATAGTCAAAATGAGTCTATTTTGAATCAGTTCCAAAAAAACATACTCCTTCTCTCTCTCTCTCTCTCTCTCTCTCTCTCTCTCTCTCTCTTTCTCTCTCTATCAGGGCTATCACTTGGGGGCTTGGTGCCTTTGTGACAACTCTACCTCCTGGTGACCATTTTATTTTATTTTATTATTTATATTTTTTGAGATAGAGTGTGAGAACCCAAGAGAGAAAAGAGAGGCACCTGCAACCTGCAGCATTCCTCCACTGCTTGCAAAGATTCCCCCTGCAGGTGGTGGTCAGGGGCTGCCCCAGATCCTTGTGTTTGGCAATGTGTGAACTCAACATAGTATGTCATCACCCAGCACCAAGATATTTCTTTAAAGTTCTCTATCTAAGAAATGTAATGCAAATCCGAAAAAGATTTTCTACAAAAAAAAAAAAAATCAAATCTTCTGACAGCTACTTTCTTTCATCCAATGGTCAACTGTGTAGAAACCTTTTACTCATAATGATATGTCTTATATTAAAGTCTTTATGCCAAAGATAAAACAGAGAAACCTATTTCTAAAGCCTATGTGAAGCATATCTGTATCATATTTTGATACAGTGTTGCAATTTAACAAAATAATCTTCTAAATTAATAGAATAAGAAACTGTGTTTCTACATGAAAAAATGCTCCAAGTCTTTGATTGTCAGAGAAATACAAATAAAGACAACAATGGGGTACCGCTTCACTCCTGTGAGAATGTCATACAACAAACAAAGGTAACAGCAGCAAATGCTAGAGAGGTTGTGGGGTCAAACGAACCCTCCTGCACTGCTGGTGGGAATGTCAATTGGTCCAACCTCTGTGTAGAGCAGTCTGGAGAACTCTCAGAAGGCTAGAAATGGACCTACCCTATGATCCTGCAATTCCTCTCCTGGAGATATATCCTAAGGAATGCAAAACACCCATCCAAAAAGATCTGTGTATACCTATGTTCATAGCAGCACAATTTGTAATAGCCAAACCTGGAAGCAACCCAGGTGTCCAAGAACAGATGAGTGGCTGAGCAAGTTGTGGTCTAGATCCACAATGGAATACTACTCAGCTATTAAAAATGGTGACTTCACCATTTTCAGCTGATCTTGGATGGAACTTGAAGAAATCATCTTAAGTTAAATAAGTCAGAAACACAAGGGTGAATATGGGAAAAGTTGAAAAACAAGATCAAAAGAGAAAACACAAGTAGAACTTGAACTTGAATTAGTGTATTGCACCAAAGTAAAAGACTCTGGGGTGTGTGTGGGGTGGGAGAATACAGGTCCAAGAAGGATGACAGAGGACCTAAAGGGGGTTGTATTGTTATACAGAAAACTGAGAAATGTTATGCATGTACAAACTATTGTATTTACTGTCAAATGTAAAACATTAATTCCTCAGTAAAGAAAGAAAAAAAGAAAAAAAATTAACTGACCCAGGTCACACAAAGCACTAGAACAAGAGGGCACAGAGACTGCATGTGGCTCAGATACAGAGAGCTTTAGAATCTCCTCCCACTCTTAACATTTCGTAAATCTATAAAATGTGGAAAATGCAACAAGTCAGCTGCTTTGGTAACACAAGATCAAATGACAAGTTTGAAAGCCAACCTAGTCTTTCCGTCTCCTTCTTTTAGCTGATGTGCAGTCATTTTATCATGTTCTTATTTGATGGAGCAAATTATTCTTAGCAGACACAACACACACACACACACACACACACACACACACACACACACACACACACACACACGCACACACGTCCCCTCAGGAATCTGACTTTCTGATTC
Source organism: Erinaceus europaeus (assembly GCF_950295315.1). Classification (NCBI taxonomy): domain Eukaryota; kingdom Metazoa; phylum Chordata; class Mammalia; order Eulipotyphla; family Erinaceidae; genus Erinaceus; species Erinaceus europaeus. Next base: position 123,502,527 of record NC_080166.1, on the reverse strand, counting down.
CTTCTCTCATCTATCTTTCTACTGATGTGCCTAAGATGTACCTCGTATACTGAAAAGAACTAGCAAAGCACATTGAACATTGGACACCCAGTGAGGCTGAGAATTCAGTTTGCATTATAATTCAGCCACCTGCTGCATTAGACTTGGAGTCTCATTTTAGGACTTGTGCCTTCAGAAGCAGCGAATTAGTGAACAGAGATGATTCCCTCAGGCTTTTCTCCCTGTTCCCCTTTGTGATCCCTCTCTGATAGTTGAGCTTGCCTGTTTATTGCAGTGCTTAAGCCCCGCTGGCTAGTGGCCTCTGATGTGTAAACATCTCATTTGGGGGAAATATCGTTATAACTGGGCCAAGTTGACACAAATCAAAAATTTCTCAGTGGACTAAGGGCTCTTCTTTGGACCTAGAAACCACTCTGAAGGCTGGAGAGAAAGATCATAATGATTATGCAAAAAGACTTTCATGCCTGAAGCTCCGAGGCCCCAGGTTCAATCCCAAGCGCTACCATAAGCCAGAGCTGAGTAGTGCTTTGGGAAGGAAGAAAGGAACGAGTGGAGGAAAGTAAAAAGGAGGGAAAGAGAACAAGGGAGAAGGAAAGTAAGACAGACAGGCAAGAGAAAGAGAAAGAAATTCAACTGATGAAAGAACTCACAAATATTTATGAGAGTGGTGTTAGCTGGTGGGGCCTTCCAGAAATGTGCTAGCAGGAAGTCATTAGCTCAAGGCTCACAGGAGCCTTCTGTGGTGCTAGGGTCACTCTGAAGGCCTGATGAAGTGAGAGGAAGTCTGTATCACACTCATCAGTGTCTGTAAGTGGCATCCATTATAAATAATAGTGTGTCTTTGTACTAATGTCATTCAAGATAAGAGAGAAACAGAAGGAAAGAATGCCTACCTCCCAAATGGCATTAAACTACTGTGATTTCTTTTGATTGGTTAAGCAGTACTGCTTATTATATAAAATTGGGAAATTGAGCAAGGTCAGCATACCAAATGAAGGAATTGCACTCACTGATTTCTGCTATCCAGAGTTAACCAATTCTGATGCACATAACTGAAATCACATGGAATATTCTGTCTCGTATGTAATTTTTCAAAACTTTGCCCCATTCAGAACATTTCCAGTTATCTATAGACATCTTTAAAATATATTTTTAATGTCTGAAAAAGATTTATATATCTTCTATAACTAAAATTAAAATTACTCCCCAGCTGTCGAGTATTTATCCCACTTGCATTTTTTCAAAAGAATAAAGCTTAATATTGATTTTCCCAACTATCTCTGTAGTTTGCTTTTGTAAAAATCACAGGAACAGTGGAAGTTTTGATTATGTGTAAGGCAAAAAATATATATTGTGCTGTAGTACCTATCTTCTAAAAAGGCAGTGATAAAACTTGTATGAATAAATATAAAGAAATGGGCCTTTTTACCAGCAGAAAATATGTGCTTCTTCTACTGTGTAAGGCTACACTCTCAATTCTGACTTCCTATTGACTTGATTAGTGTCTACTGTCACTTCTGATACAGAGGATCTGGAGGTGAAACACTTAAATGCTTGGGAGTATTGTTCTGTTTTGGCCATTAGGTACTTGTCATGGAAAGATCTCTGGGAGGCCAACAGGTGGCTTACCTAGTAGAGCACATGTGATATTACATATAAGGACCTAGGTCTGGGCCCTAGGCTACCACATAAGAAAGATTGAAGGGGAGAAACTTACAGAGAAGCAAAGTGGTGCTATGATACCTCTCCTCTCAGTCTCGCACCTTCTATCACAAAATCAGTCCAGTGATACAGGCACATGTCCCAACTATGACCCTGATGACATAACAGCACAGCCCATGTATGCATGTATGCATATATAAGTATGTATGCACATGTATAGAGACATAGGCATAGCCATAGACACAGTTTGGTTTCAGTCATCATTGTTCTCTGCAGATAGGCTATTAAAATGATGAGTTAAGAACATTGTACTATGCACCTTGTGTTGTCCCTGGCAGCAAGGAAGCTTGAGAAAACCTGTAATATCAGTCAGTTGCTCCATGAGGACATAAAGGTCTCATCGTTAGAAGCATTTGCTAACGTTGACTCGTTAACCTTCCTGACCTCTGTTTGAGGTGGGCAGAGTTACATGGGGAGAACTAACTAATGTTTATAAGGCCCTTAAAAATCTATCTAAATACAAAATTGTAAAGAGAAGGAAGAAATATCAGGGTCCCAGTTTTATTGACATTTTATTGATGGGTATTAAACATTAAGTAATTGTCCATAAGGGAAAAGTATTACAAAGCAAAAGAGGAGATTCTTAATTAGAACTCTGGCATCCTCTGTTCTGAGAGGCTCAGAGATGTGGACAAGACCTTTTGGCAGTGGTATTCAGGACTGAGAGCTCTTGGGAATTGAGAACTAGTAATAAAGGCAGGCTGACTGAAAGCCAAAACTTCATTGCTTGTAACTGATATGCCTCTGTGTTTGTCCATAAAACAATAAGTGGTAGTTGAATCCACTACATGGCCATGGCAGAGTCCTTTCCTTAAAGCTTCCACTGCACAACCCACAAAATGCTATAGCATCTCTTTGGTTGGAGGGGACTGGAAGCAGAGGGTTTCCAGTGTCTAGTGGTAGAGTATCTTGTGGTAGAGGCACAGTGTCTACAGCGTCTTGTGGTAGAGGCAAAAAAACACACTGAACCTATTATAGGGAGTCATGTTGACACCTATTACAGGGAGACCACAATCTGCTCAACTCTGCCTACAACAGTCCTGTAAATCAACATTTTCCCAATAAAGTGAAAAAGAAAAATAACATGGAATTTTTTTTTGTAATTTTGATATGTGAGTGTCTCATTAAAGACATCCTGGATGTGATGAGCTGAATTTTATTTTATTTTATACTTTTGATGCCTGGTCTGATACATTGTAAGGGTAAATAGAATGTCATTGAATGTGCAAAAGTGAATACAAAGATATATGGTAGTGTCATAATTTTGAGCATCAAACATATATCTTGGTGAAGAGTACTCCAGGGGTTCTCAAAATAAGGCTTAACTCAGACTCACCAGTAGAGATTTAAAAAATATATATTGAGGGACTTCGGGAGGCATGGCTAGGGAGGAACAGCGGCAGCGTTTTGATATCCCAAGTCAAATAAGAAAAGCAACGAAAATCACCTGAATACTCTTACCCTCCTCACCTACTTCCTAGTACACTTCCCTCACTCATTCCAAGGCTAAGCTTATCAAAACAAGGACTGAAAAAGCTGAATAAGGGCAAGAGATATGGCATGCTTTAAGGCTACTATCAGGCCTACCCCATCAGCTGATGCCCTAGTTGGGAAGTCCTGAGATTCCCAAAAAGACATGATGGGCCTAGATCTCAAATAAATCCCTCTCCCCAGTATTACCAGTCATCTCTATCAGTAATAACACAATAGACCCTTTTGTGGGCCCACATAGGACCTTGCCCTCAACTTGGGTCAACAACAGTAGAGAATGTTCCATCCTCCAAAGGGAGGCTGGACAACATACTCTATGCTACACCTGAGAAGATGGGTCCTAAAACCGGAGCAGCTTGGAACGTTCCTACTCATTTTACTCATGGCCACAGAACGTGAGCTCAGATCTATAGGGATGTAAAAGTCATATAAGCTCCTAAGCTGAATATGGGCTCCAGATCATATCAAATAGACAGGGTTTATAATCAACAATATTTATACACCTTTCCCATATTTGCGAGCTACTCTCTTCCCTGATCCATCTTTCTGGTCCTTTTCCTATCATGACATCATCTCCCCAGACAAGAACTTGGATCCACCTGCATATCAGATTTCAGGCTCAGAAAAAAAAAAAAAACTAATATAGCTACAGGCCCTTTGGAATATAACTAAAGTAGATCTACTAGCTATCTACAAAACAGAGACCCCCCTCCCAACTTTTCACCTACACTAATCCAACCTTTAGGTTCATGATTAGTCAACAATCTCTTTGGCTTTATATGTTAACTCTCTTTTCAGCCACCAGGTTCCAGATGCTAGCATGATGCCAACCAGACTTCCCTGGACAGACAACCCCACCAATGTGTCCTGGAGCTCCAATTCCCCAGAACCCTGCCCCACTAGGGAAAGAGAGAGGCAGGTTGGGAGTATGGATCAACCTGTCAATGCCCATGTTCAGTGGGGAGCAATTACAGAAGCCAGACCTTCCATCTTCTGCATCCATAATAGCCCTGGGTCCATATTCCCAGAGGGTTAAAGAATAGGAAAGCTATCAGGAGACATGAGATATGAAGTTCTGGTGGTGGGAATTGTGTGGCATTGTACTCCTCTTTATCCTATGGTTTTGTCAGTGTTTCCTTTTTATAAATAAAATAAATAAATAAAATCACCTGAAGACTCAACAAAATATGACCAGGATTTCTTCGGTAAACTTGCCAAAGCATGGGTGAGTACAAATAAATGTGGTTTGTGGACAGGAAAGGGGTGAGAGAGAAAGAGAGTTCCAGAACTAACAGGCCATAATCAGGGATAGCTGGCACCAAACTGGGAGAGTGACAGCTGAGGCACACCACTTCTGGGTGCATGTCACTTCTTGGTAACATACACCAAGACACATCATTGTAAAACTACCCAAAACCAGGAACAATGGGGAAATACTGCATGCTGCCAGGGAAAGGAAGAAAGCCACATACAAATGCAGAACCACTAGGATTTCATCAGATTTCCCATCAAAAAGCCTAGAAGCAAGGAGTAAGTGGAATGGCATATTCAAAATATTAAAAGGTAAGAATTACCAGCCAAGAATTCTGTATCATGCTAAATTATCTTTCAAATATGACAAAGAAATAAAGATCTTTGCACACATTCAGAAGCTGAATAAATTTGCCACGACTAAACCTACCTTGCCAGAATTGCTGAGAGGAGTCCCACACAATAAGATGAACCAAAGAAATTCCAACTTTTAATGAGATGATCAGTATTAGAATAGAATAAGGAACACAACAACAGGGAAAACCAACCACAGGAAAAGAGAGAGCAAAATAGTCAAAGCAGCCTGGTCCAATGTTGGTGAACCAAGGCTAACTTGAAAAAGACTCTTGTGGATATTGTAGGTTAGATACAATACTCATGAGAACCACAAAGCACAATATAGCACAAAGACAAATATACAGAGAGTAGGTAAGACCATTATAGAAAACCATCCACATAAAACACAAACGGGGGTTGGGCAGTAGTACAGCGGGTTAAGTGCACATGGTACAAAGTGCAAGGACTGGCATAAGGATCCCAGTTTGAGTCCCCAACTCCTCACCTGCAGGGGGATCACTTCATAAGCAGTGTAGTAGGTCAGCAGGTGTTTATCTTTCTCTCCTCCACTCTGTCTTCCCCTCCTCTCTCTATTTCTCTCTGTCTTATCCAACAACAACAATAACTGTAACAACCACAAGAAGGGCAACAAAATGGGAAAAATAGCCTCCAGGAGCAGTGAGTTTGTAGTGCTGACACAGAGCCCCATCAATAACCCTGGAGGCAAAAACAAAACAAACAAACAAAAAAACAGAAACAAACAGATAAAGAGTCAACAAGAACATAAAACAACCTTAACATAAAAACAAGAATGGCTATAAGCAAACCACATTTATCAATAACCACGCTAAATGTGAATGGCTTAAATTGGCCAATAAAAAGATTCAGAGTGACTGAATAGGTAAAAAAGCAAGACCTGTCTCTTTTGTGTCTCCAGGAAACACTTCCCAAAGAAAGACAAACAGAAGCTCTGGCTGACAGGTTGGAACAAGCAATAATGCAAACAAAGGGCAGGAACAGCTATTCTAATTTATCAGATAAATTAGACTTTCAGACAAGGAAAGTGAAAAGCAACAGGCATGGACACTACATATTGATCAGAGGATCAATCCAACAAGACATAGCCATCATCAATATATATGTTCCTGATATGTATCCATCCAAATATGGTAAAAAATCATAAAAGAAAAGGTATTTAATTATTTTAATGGAGAAATCAACATCCACACAGTATTAGTTGGAGATTTCAATAGAGGCCTTAATTGAAGTCATAGATGAGTTGAGCTTAATAGATATATTCAGAACTTTTCATATATCCCAAAAATAATATACATTTTTTTCAAGTGCACATGGAACATTCAAAAGGATTGACCATGTGCTGAGACACAAAAGCAGCCTTAATAAATACATGGATATTGAAATCATAAAATGTATCTTTTCTGACCATGAGGCTGTGGGATTAGAAATTAACCATAAAAAGAACAAAGGAATACACCCAAACTATGGAGAGTGGTCAATACACTTCTTAATAATACCTGGATTATTGAATAAATCAAAAGAGAAATTGAAAATTACTTGAAGAACAATGAAGAGACCATCTGCCAGACCCTGTGAGATGCAGCAAAAGGTGTCCTAAGAGAGAAGTTTATAGTATTACAGGTCCATAGTAACAAACATCAAAAATATCAAGCTATCTAATATCACAACTGAGTCAACTAGAAAAAGAGCAACAAAGGGACCCACAAGTCAGAAGGAAGAAGGAAGTAGTCAAAGTCAGAGCAGAAATTAATGGCATTGAATCCATACAAGATGATCCAAAAGGTAATGAAACCAAGATCTGGTTCTTTGAAAAGATAAATAAAATAGAGAAACCATTGGCTAGACTCACAAAAAAGGGAGAAAATTATGATAAAAAAACAACCAGGAATGAAAGAAACAAAATTACAACTGAAAATATGGAGATAGAAAGAATCACATGTGAATATTATGAACATCTCTATGGGAATAAATTGGACAACCTAGATGAAATGAATACATTTTTAGAATCATATCACCTGCCAAACCTAACCCAAGAGAGGAAGTAAAGATCTTAAACAAGCCAATCACTAGTTTAGAAATTGAATCACTCATCAAAAATATTCCCAGCAATAAAAGGCCACATCTGGACAGCTTTACGAATGAATGCGGCAAGATTTTCAAAGAAGAACTAACACCTGTTCTCCTCAAACTATTCCAGAAAATTGTATAATGGAAAATTCTACCAAACACATTCTATGAGGTGAACCACTTGCATCCCCAAAGCTGTAAAGGACTCTACCAGGAAAGAAAATTATAGACCTATATCCCTGATGAACATTGATAAAAAGATCCTAAACAAGATCTTGGCAAATCTAATCCAACAACATATCGAAAGAATAATTCTCTAAGACCAAGTGGGTTTCATCCCTGGGAAACAGGGATGGTTCAATGTGTGCAAATCAATCAATGTATTCATCATATCAACAAAAAGAAAGATAAAAACACATGGTCATATCAATTGATCCTGAAAAGGCATTCAACAAGATCCAACACCCATTTATGATAAAGACCGTCCCTTCAGAAACTGTGAATACAAGGACCATTCCTTAACAGAATAAAGACCATTTACAAAACACCCACAGCTGACATCATTCTAAAATAGGGAACCAGACAAAACACTGTTACTCAATATAGTTCTCGAGGTTTTCACCACCAAAATTGGGCAGAAGGAGATATCTCAGTCATACAAGTTGGAAAGAAGAAATCAAACTTTTACTCTTTGCTGATGGCATGATCTTATACCTAGAGAACCTGAAGACTCTGCCATAAAACTGCTGGAAATGATAAACTCAGCAGGGTAGCAGGATATAAAATCAATACACACAGATCTGTGGCACTTCTGCATTATTCACAATAGCCCAAGAGTGGAAGCAGCCTAAATGCCCATCAACAGATGACTGGCTAAAGAAGTTATGGAATATATATTCCATGGACTATTACTCTGCAATTAAAAAAAGAAACAGAAGCAAGCAAACTGTAAGACTTGTGAGAACTATGGAGGTTATCTTTGGTAGGATATAAGGTAAGGATATGGTACTTTGGTTGTTGATGTGATATAGAATTATACAGTGTAGTCCTACAATCTTGTAACAAACTAATAATAAGAAATAGAAATTATTTTAAAAAAATGGTATCTATTTACTTTTCTACCATCATGCACCAGGACCCCAAAGTCCAGCCCCCCTCCCCTTCTACTCAATTCAGAGTCCTTTGCTTTACAGTATACCAACACAATCTTTAAAGATTCCAAAACACCTCATTTGTTTTTGTTCAGTAACTAGGGCACAGGGATGGGAGGTAGAATATATGCTCAGCTCACCTAATTTACGGTTGTTAAAAGTATTAAATGTAAGAATTACCTAACAACTGACACCTGTAATCATTGCCTATTGTGTTGCATTTATGTTTTATGTTGCTCTCCTTTTAATAAGATTAATCTTACCTTTGAATCAGTAAAGTATCTTTTTACAGAAAAGAAAAAATATATAGTTTATTTATTTCATTTCAAGTCAGACCTTCTCATTTATAGCCTCCAAGCTACATTTTAGTAAGACTCCAAAACTGGTTCTAGTGTACATTGCTGGTGGGCATCATACAGTGTAATTCTTTTGACAATTTCTCCCTAACCTGTTGTTACTTAGCTGTTGATTGACATAGACAGAAACCCCTTTCACTTAATCAGCCATATTTATATAAAAGGAAGGGCACACTGATTGATTGGTCATTTTCTAAGGGCCATGAACAGTCCTAATTGCTTACACAGGTCACTCTATTCAGATTTCTAATGACTACAAAGGGTGCCATTATGTTATTTTAAAATTAATTACTAGTCACTGAAATGCCCTTTGGGCTTGTCAATAACACAGCAAGGAGCACTTGAATCCACAGTGGTGTCATGGCAGATTCCCCTCTTCAAAGTTTCCATTGCACCTTCAGTGTAATATTCTCATTCCACTGATTTCAACTGCTACTCAACGAATTGTGGAGAAATAGAATTTGTTGTCTCCTTTCCTGCCTTATAAAAGGGCTTGCTGTCTCACTGTTGTGTTACTAACTCTTATTATTTTTTGCACACTCTTATTAGGTCCCATCCCTCCCATTTGGATTAAAAGCTCTGTGAAGGCGGGACTGACCTTTCTCTTTCCTCCTTCCTTTGCTCCCACTCTCCTTTCTCTCTACCTTATTCTCTTTTCTTTTGTTGCTTCCTTGTCATCCTCCTTTATCTTCTCACTCATTTGCTTGTTATCTCTCTGTGTTTTAAAGTATCAGTTTTATTATCAGCCAGGTATAGGAGACTGAGAGATGAGGAGATGACTGCTATTAGAGGGATAGTCTGTCACTCAGGGTTCCCAAGAGGTCAAAAAGGTCAAGAAGTGGGACATGCCAGGTCCCAGAAAGGCTCGTGGAGAAGCACATAACTTTCAGCCACCAAGTTACAAATGCTGCTATGATTCCATCCTGACTTTCCTGGGCAGAGGACCTCACCAGCGTGCCCTGGAACCCCACTTCCCCAGAGCCCTACCCCACTAGGGAAAGACAGAAACAGACTGGGGGCATGGGTCAACCCCCAACCATGGGTCAATATGAGTGTCAGCACTCATATTCAGTGGAGAAGCAGTGGGGAGACAGGAGCAGCAGATGAAAACAAGGACAAAAGCCTTTTCTAGGGATTCCATGAGGAGAATCAGAGTGGAATAAGTAAGTAGGTATAGGATTGCATAGTTAAAATAGTTTCAGCAGGCTCTAGGCTGTTAGGGTTGTTACTAGCTATTTACCTGCTGATTATGTGGTAGTTTGGAGTAGAGAGACAAGAATAAATACCTATAGGAGTCTAATAGAAGAAGACAGGTAGAGGGTATGGACTTAGGACTGACTGGTTTGGATCTCAAAGACTTATTCCAGACAGCTCACTATATGTAGGAATGAACTTATCTTGGGGGTGTGGGAGCAGTCCTTTCCAGGGTTCACAAAACAACAAACCTGGTCAGGGGTAGATAGCATAATGGTTATGCAAAGAGACACTCATGCCTGAGGCTCCAAAGTCCCAGGTTCAATCCCCTTCACCACCATAAGCCAGAGCTGAACAGTGCTCTGGAAAAAAAAATAATAAAAAAATAAAAGAAAAAACCCTCAAAGCATCATAAAATAAGGACAAAGAAACCTGTGATTAATACACCCTGCCTCCCACTCCTACATGAAAGTATATAGCCAAGATGGGATAGGAATCAACACATTTCTTATCTAGAAACTATAACAACAAAAGAGAAATGAAGTTCTGAAAATAACTCCTTTTTAAATAAGAACAGGCATGCAGATTCAAGTTTCCAGGACCAGTAACTACAGTCCTACAATACAACTTTATAGACTGAATTACTACTCTAATGTTCTCAGGACAATTTATCTTACAGAACCACATTTTAGGGAAATGCACATAAAATTAAACAAACATCTAGGTTACAGTCTGTTGCAAACTCTTGAATAATGCTCACTGAATGCAAATCAGAATATAGCTATGCACAGAAATTTAATAATGAGCAATGAGGAGAAGTCAGCCTCTGAGAAAATATGTGATTCGAATTTCCCTGGCAGAATCAACCATAAATATGATATACCAGTTAGACTTTTTTCTTCTTCTCTTTAATGCATATTTTCATTCCAGGACAAGAATTCAGGAGGCAACATCCATGATTGTAATACCAGCTGTTTATAAAAGAGGATTAAACAGAAAACATCTTTTCTCAATAATGAAATGTTACTGTAGGACACAGAGATAACTTTAAAAAATACTTTATATATTATAAACTCTGACACCATCTTCCCAGACAATATTTTTAGTCCACTTGCATGTTAACTATCAGGCTTAGCAAAAACTACCAAAGTCATGGGCTCCTTGGAGCATTCCTACAATAGACTTCCTAGTTACTTCCCACACAAAGAGCCCTATTTTCATCTGCTCTATTCCCACTGTTGGGTTCCTGTTTATTAAATAATTTCTCTTGCTTTATAGCTTACTGCCTTTCAGCCACCAAGTTGCAGATGCTACTATGATCCTATCCTCACTTCCCTGGGCAGATGACCTCACCAATGTGCCCTGGAACCCCAACTTCCTAGAGTCCTACCCTACTAGGGAAAGATAGAAACAGGCAGGGGGTATGGATCACCCTGTCAGCACTCATGTCCAGAAGAGAAGCAATTATGGAAGCCAGACTTTCCACCTTCTGAACCCCATAAAGAATTCTGGTCCAGGAACCCGGTGGTGGTGCACCTGGTTGAGCGCACATGTTACAGTGTGCAAGGATCCAGGTTCAAGCCCCTGGCCCCCCCTTCAGGGTGACAGCTTCACAAGTGGTGCAGTAGTGCTGCAGATGTCTCTCTGTCCCTCTTCCTGTCTATCTCTTCATTCCCTTTTGATTTCTAACGGTCTCTGTCAAAGAAATAAAGATACTTAAGAAAAGATATAAAGCAAGAATTTTGGTCCATACTCCCAGAGGAATAAAATATAAAGTTTCTGATGGAAGGGATGGGGCAAGGAACTCTAGTGGTGGGAACTATGTGGAATTGTGCTTATGTTATCTTACAATCCTGCTAATAATTACTAAATCACTATTTTAAAAAAATTTAGCACAGGAGCTTATGTGATCTTTGCATCCCTGTAGGTCTGAGCTCACATTCTTGGTCACAACTAGTAACATTCCAGGCTGTACTTATTTCAGGACCCATCTTCCTTGAGTAGCAAGTAGAGTATGTTGCCCAACCTCCCTGTGGAGAATGGAACGTTTCCTACCATTGTTGATGCACACTGAGGGCAAGATCTTATAGGGGCCCACAAAGGGGTCCATTTGTTGTTCCTGATGGAGATGACCAGTGACAATGGAGAGAGGGATCTGTTAGAGGTCTAAGCCCATCACGTCTATGTGGGAACCCCAGGACTCCCTGACTAGGGCCCAGTGTATGGGGTGGCTTTGTAGTGACTAAAGAGTTAGCATAAAAGTGTGCTGGTCTCTTGACCTTACTCAGCTTTTGTAGTCCTTACTTTGCCAGACAAGGTTAGCTTTGGAGTGATTGAGAGACATGTAATAGAAGGCAGGTGAGGAGGGTATTTAGGTCTAAGTAGAAACTATTTAATTAGGTACTTTATGGTGTCTTTTTTAGGTCTTTCTACTTGCTTGCTGCATTTATTGACTCACTGCAAACTATTGTGCACTTTAACTTTAAGGTATATAGTTTCCCCTAACTTATGGATATGCGTACCTATACCCTATCTCATGGGCCCTGGTCTACATCTAGGTTTAGAGGTTTTGTTAAGAAGTGCACCACTCAAAATGGAATTAAGGAGTCCTATGAGCTAGGAAAAGTCTCACAAGAGTACTTAAGTTGAAGAGTTGACATTCCATGCCTGACGTCTCTGGATGCAGTCCAAAGTGAAATATGCTGAGGTGGTACTGGTTGCATTGCTTAAGCTGGGATCAGCAGATGCAGTATCTGTTTGTATGAATTGAGAGAAACATGCAAAAAGTGAACCCCACCCTAGACATTCCAGGACTTGGGGGAAATACGGGTTTTATAGAGGAAAGGGAAGGTACCTGCTGTGCTACAACCAAATTCCTTGGAAATTGGGTTAACTTTGAAAAATCCCAATTGTTAGGATTTACTGTATCCTGTAAGACCTCACCATAATTTATGTCCTTTTATGCTACTTACCTATACATATATCTTATAACAATACCAGTTTCTTCTGTTCTCCCTGGGCTAAGCTTTTAGGAGATTTAATATTTCAAAGAACAAGTCATTATTAGAAATGTATTAACAGTTTGGACCCACTGTTAAAATTCAATCTGATTACCAATTTGAAGTCTTAAGTACTTAGATTGAAAGAACATATACTCAGAGCTATGTTTTGTATATCAAAAAGTCTGAGACATTCGATCCGTTTTCCCCTCTCATATTAATTAGTGGTTTATGAGACTATAAGTTAACAGGATTGTATATTAACACCATTCCCACCACAAAAGGTTTGTGTCCACACCAACCCCCCACCCCAGTGAAGCTCACCCTCCACCCAGAGATTTTTACTTTGGTGCCCTACTGAAAACTCATTCAGATTCTGCTTTGAGTTTCCCTTTCTGTGCTTCTTTCTCAACTTCTGTTTATGAGTGGGATCATCCCATACTCATCTTTATCTTTCTGACTTAGCTTCCTTCTAGCTCCATCCAAGATGGGTCAGAGAAGGTGGGTTCACTGTTCTTACTAGCTGTGTTGTATTCCATTTTATAAATATACCACAGCTTTCTCAGCCACTCATCTGTTGTTGGGCAACTGGGTTGCTTCCAGGTTTTAGCTATTATGAATTGTGCTGCTATGAACATAGGTGTACAGATATCTTTTTGGTTGGCTGTTATGGAATCCTTAGGATATATACCTAGCAGAGAAATTACTGGGTCATATGGGAGGTCTATTTCTAGCCTTGTGAGGGTTCTCCAAACTGCTCTCTACAGAGGTTAGACCAATTTACATTCCCACCAGCAGTGCAGGAGCATTCCATTGTCCCCACAACCTCTCCAGCATTTGTTGCTGCTGTCATTTTTTGATGTATGCCATTCTCACAGAGGTGAAGTTTTCATTTGCATTCAGTGTTGTTTTCATTTGCATTTCTCTCAAGTTGATGGAGTTTATAGTTAACAATATTTATATACTTTCCCCATGTTTGGGAGCTACTCTCTTCCCTGATGCAGCTTTCTAGTCCTTTTGCCAACTATGACACCATCTCCCCAAACAATAACTTGGATCCACCTGCATACCATATATCAGGCTCAGGCAAAAACTAGTAAAGTCATAGACCCCTTGGAATATACCTAAAGTAGACCTACTAGCTTTTTCCAAAATGGAGACCCCAAATCTTCATCTGCAATATTCCAGCCTTTAGGTTAATGATTAGTCAACAATTTGTTCTACTTTATATCTTAAGTCGTTTTCAGCCACCAGGTTCCAGATGCTACCATGATGTCAATCTGACTTCCCCAGGCAGACGACCCCACCAATGTGTCCTGGAGCCCCACATCTCTAGATCTCTGCCCCACTAGAGAAAGAGAGAGACAGGCTGGGAGTATGGATCAACCTGCCAATGCCCATGTTCAGCAGGGAAGCAATTACAGAAGCCAGACCTTCCACCTTCTGCACCCCACAATGACCCTGGGTCCATGCTCCCAGAGGGATAGAGAATAGGAAAGCTTTTAGTAGAAAGTTTTAGTAACTAAGGTTAGCAGTGGCTTCCTTGCAGCAAAAGTAGGTTTAGGTGAAGGATCTAAACAGAAATTCTGAAAAGCACTTCAAGGGGTGTGGGGAAGACAACATAGTGGTTATGCATTAGGCTTTCACGTCTCAGATTCTGAATCCCAGGTTCAGAGTCAATCCACTGTGCACCATAAGCCAGAGCTGAGCAGTGTTCTAACCAAAAAAAAAAAAAAAAAAAAAAGAAAAGAAAAAGAAAGAAAAGAAAAGAAAAAAAAATAGAAATACATAAAGAACTTGTAGACTTGTAGGGATACTAGGTTCTTTCTTTTTAAATTTTTATTTATTTATTTATTTTGATAGGATAGAGAGTAGTTGAGAGAGGAGGAGAAGACAGGGGGAAAAAGAGAGAGACAGAGACATAGAAACACCTGCAGTACTGCTTCACCACTCAGAAAGATTCCCGCCTGCAGGTGAGGACTAGGGGTTTGAACCCAGGTCCTTGTGCATGGTAATATGTGCACTCAGCCCAGTCCTCTAGCACCCAGCTCCCACTAGATTGAATCATTATCTTGATTGTGACTCTGCTTTCACTATATTCATCGCACAAAATATATGCAATTGTACGCTTAAGATGCTGAGTTTATTTTTGCACATCAATCCTTAGTGAAGTTAACATAAAATATTAGGAAGCTGTCTCTGATTTGAGGAAAATAGATTAATATAGTAAGTTGTGAATAAAAAAAATAAATAAAGCAAGCAATTGAATGAGAAAGGTGAATGTGGATCCTCTAAACTGGTGACTTTTGTCCTGGAATTAGAGAACAGAGTTAAGACCAGTGAACTCCAACTTTCTTCCTTTGTTTTTTTTTTTTCCTTTTTGCAGCTCTTAATATTTTTTTTATCAGGTAGATTAATGATTTACAGTAGACAGGAAAATACAGTAGTTGGTACATGTGTAACATTTCTCAGCTTTCCGCATAATACTCTCACCCTCCACCTCGGCCCTCCTAGTTCATCATGTCCAGGCCTGAACACTGTTCTCCTACCCTACGACAATCTCTCCACCAGTGGTTTCCCTTGCTAGATTACATTCTCTGGAAGGCATTGTGGTGCCATTGAAAAGAAGTGTGTATCACGTTCTCTCTGAACCAATCTCCTGACATACACAAAATTCTGGAAAATGCTAACTAAATTATAGGAACTATTAATTTGTAGTAGGTGGTTCCTAACAGCGGAGGAGGGTAACAGGAGAAGGAAATGGAGGGAAAGAGAGAAAGACTAACTGCTACAGCTCTTTTCAAATTGGTCCAGCAGGACTTCCGGTCTCTACTGGAAGGCCCCAAGGGGGTAAAAAAAAAAAAAAGAGAGAGAGAGACTATATATAGTATATAAAGAGGTGTGTCTATGTGTAAGACAGTTTAATAGTTATGCATAAGGCTTTGGTGGCTTAGGTTCTGAAGTCCTAAATTCCCATGTTCAATCCCCTGCACCACCATAGGCTAGAACTGAACAGTGCTCAAAAAGAAAGAAAGAAAGAAAGAAAGAAAGAAAGAAAGAAAGAAAGAAAGAAAGAAAGAAAGAAAGAAAGAAAAAAAGAACCTTGGGCAGGGGGAGGGCTAGATTCTAACTCTCTGGCATAAACCACGTTTCCTGCAGTAAGAAACTTGTTTGCTTTCTTATGAAGATGCATGTATGGTTATTTGTCAGAAAGGAGTCAATTTCCTCCATGTCCCTTTTGGCTCTTAAATGTGAAGATTCTGTGACTCAGAATCAGTCTCCTGTCAAAAATCTCCACTGTACAGCTGGGCTAAATGGACTTGGCCTTGACTATCTGTGAACTCCCATCCATCTTGCATTTAAGCAAAATGCTTTTCTGACATGCTCTCAGGCGACTGTAATAAGCCTAATGGCAGATCATCTCTCTCCAAGGTCAAGGGCAACAGCTTAATTCCAAGCTTGAGCACCATATGGATTTAACTGCAGTAAGTGCCACTAATGCTGCTTTGGGTGAAATATGCTTTGGGTATTGAAATGAATGCATTCTGGGGACTGTGTACACTGGGAATGAGGTAGAGTTTGCTTTCTCAAAAATACTGAGTCCCTTCGAGCCCCTGGCTCCCCATCTGCAGGGAAATTGCTTCACAAGTGGTGAAGCAGGTCTGCAGGTGTCCATCTTTCTCTCCCCTTGTCTGTCTTCCCCTCCTTTCTCCATTTCTCTCTGTCCTATCTAACAACAACGACGTCAATAACTACAACAATAGCAACTACAACAATAAAAAAACAAGGGCAACAAAAGGGAAAATAAATAAATATAAAAAATTTAAAAATATTAAGTCCATTTTTATTGGTTGGGACAAATATAGATAGACTCATTCATATAAAGCTAAATAAAAACAAATATGTTTTTAAAATGTCATTAATTTTTAATGAGTGTGTGTGTGTCTGAACTAGAGATAAAGATATGTAGGGAGAGGGACAGGTGGTGGTGCCTCTGGTTGATTGCACACATTATTTGCACTAGGACCCAGATTTGAGCCTCTCATCCCCGCATGCAGAGGGAAAGCTTCATGAGTGGTGAAGCAGTGTTGCAGGTGTCTCTCTGTCTCCCTCTCTCTTCATCTCTCCCTTCCCTCTCAATTTCTGGCTGTCTTTATCCAATAAATAAATAAAGATAAAAAAGATATGTAGGGAGAGACCAGAGCTCTGCTCAGCTCTGGTTTATGGTGGTGCTGGGGATCTAAAACCTTGGAACCTTGGAGCCTCAGACACGAAAGTCTATTGCAGAACATTATGTTCTCTCCACAGCCCCAAATCTGTTTTGTTTTGTGTTTAATTGTTGCTGTGGTTGTTGCTGGGGCTTAGTGCCTGTGGATGGAGTCTGCTGCACCCTGTGGCTCTTTCTTCCTTCCTTTTCCCTTTCTTCCTCCCTTTCTTTTTTCCTTCCTTCCTTCCCCATTTCTTTCTCTCTTTCTTCCTTTCTCTCTTTCTATCTTTCTCTCCTTCTTTTGTTTCTTTCTCCCTCTCATTCATTCACTCTTTATTTATTAGTTCTCTCATTCTTTCTATCTTATTTGATAGGACAGAGAGAAATTAAAAGGGAAAAGAAGAGGTATAGATGGATAAATAGATAATGATAGATAGATAGATAGATAGATAGATAGATAGATAGATAGATAGATAGATAGATAGATAGACGGACAGAACTGCAGACCTGTTTCACTGCTTCACTGCTTATGAAGCATACCCCCTGCAGGTGGGGAGTAAGGACTTGAATCTAGGTCCTTGCTCATGGTAGAGTGTGTTCAAGCAGGTGGAGGGTCATCCGGACCCCCCCCCCCCAATATACTTTTTATAATACCTGTGGTAGGGCCAGAGAGAGATTATGGGGAAGAAGAGAGGGAGTTTCAACTAAAATCCTAAATAGTGAAATCTAGGTCAAGTGATTAAAAACCCCCCTGCCCGTTGGATGTGCTACTGCATCACACCAAGTCCTTTCATAGGATGCAGTCTGCTCATAGAAGAGTCACTATAATGGAATTCCCAAATTTTGGATTCATATCTATGGTGCATGCATAATTTCCCACCTACTATTACTCTGAGTGTTGGTTGTTTGTCATATTGCACCTGGCACATATAATTTAAAACTCTTTCCTTTAATTATACTAATTGCATAACTTCAGTAATAAGATGAGCACAGTCAAATACCCTAGCTTATCAGCTGGAATCTGTACTGGCTAGAGACATATTGAGCTTGATCACAGAAAAGTTGAGCTTTCCAAAAGTTGGAGTGCTGGTGCTATGAGGTGGGAATAATGTCATCATATACATTCATGTCTGATTAATTGCAGAGAAACCATAAGCTATCCATACTGCTGAATGCATAGTCTCTTTGGTTCAAGGTTTCTTTTATTAATTAGTTAATTAATTAATTAATTTTGTATTGCCACCAGCATTATAGCTGGGGCTCAGTGCCTACACTAGCAATCCACCACTCCCAGCTGCCATTCCCCCCCCTTTTTTCCCTTTCTCTTTCATGTGATAGGGCAGAGAAAATGGGGGAAGGATGGGAGAGGGAGAGAGGAAGAGAAAAAGAGTGACACCTGCAGACCTGTTGTACCATTCCTAAGGCTCCCCTCCTGCAGATGGGGAGCTGGAGATCAAACTCAGGCCCTTGTACATGGTAATGTATTCTCAGCCTCCTTGGATCTCTTTTTTTTTTTTTGAGAGCACTGAATTGGGAAGTAAATATCCCCAGCTGAAATGAGGTGGCTTAAGATAAGGCCACCAAACTTGTTCTAAGTTACCAAAGGAGTTAAGAAGGTTGAATGCTACATCTCTATCCATCTTATCTATCTATCTATCTATCTGTCTGTCTGTCTGTTTGTCTGTCTATCTATCTATCTATCTCCCTCTCCCTCCCCCAATCTCTCCAAGCTGAGTTAAAAAGAAAATCAGATCAGCATATGCCAGTTGTAAATGAGATTGACAGAAGTTTAGTTTTAATAGGGAAATATATGCTTAGCTGATTTGCAATTGTTACTTGCAATTGTTACTAGGCCAAGCAATCAAAAAGGTTGGGTCTAGGACATATAGGCCTTAAAGTGGTATTAGGCATAAGGTATTCCCCTTCATTGAGACTTAAACAGTTAAGTGATATCAGTGAGTAGGAAGTCAGATTTTCTAGCACTCAGAACTTTCCTTTTTGTTTCTCTATCTAGTGGTTGGTGAGCTGGTACACATCAAGTAAGTTGAGTGTTCGTTCTTGGCCTCTAGGTTAAACTTGCATTATTTCCTTTAATTGGTAACCCCAGATCAAGGACAATAGCTTCATAAGCAAAAAGTCAGGGTGTATAATTCAGGCTATAGTTAGCTAGTAAGGTGGGACATAGGGTCCTTTTTAAAAACCATAAAATTCCCAATGATTATAGCTCTCTCTCTGTCAAAATATTCAGGGCTGAAATTACTGGAACCCACAAGAGCAGGTGTTCTGAATGATAATCTCAGGCATAATTAGAGCTTCTGAATAATGCTATGAGGTGCAGGTAATTGACAGACATTATGGTTAATCATGGAGTGATTTATTAAAAAATTAAAAATAGACAAGCTATAAAAAAAAACTCCTATTTCCCAAATCTCTATTTTGACTAAACATAAAGCTGAAATATGTTGCTACTTTGATTAAAAAATGTAAACAATTTAGTTATGTCTTTTAAATGGTATATAATTATCTCACTTTTTATTATATTACACCTCATTATTTACATAATGTGTAGGTTGCTTCCAAGGTTCACGAAACCATGCTGAGCTCACAGATTATAGGGATAAATGCCAGGACAGTGGTTTAAATTCCTCTTGGATCAAAGGAATTAAACCTGTAGCATGAAAGAGATATTTGTGCTCTTGCTATTTGTAACCACTTTGGATATTTCCATCTAAACTACTGCAAGCTCAGCATGCCCATCAGTAGCTTCTTCCTCACCACTTTGATGCTTTTCAATTCCGAAAGGTCTGTAATTATTATGAGAAGAATTTTAATGGTGGATGGTGGGTGCTGGTGTGACAAGTTGGAACAGGAATCCATCAAAGGTAGGATTTTATGTGAATAACTGTTATTTGGAGACTGGGCTCTTCAGGATCCAGACTAGTCAAGCAGGAAAGAGGGTCCACATCATCTCCCCCTTTATTATGCAAATGAGGGGGGGAAAACTCAGTGAGATTAATAAAATTTCCCAAAGTTCCAATATGGAATCCTGCATTACTGGAGGAAACAATGTTACTAGTGATCAATAACTACAAACATTCAGTCTGAGGGAAAGCTCAAGACAAAATATATTGAGATTCAAGAGAAAGAAGTCATCCTAGTTATTTTTTCCCTTCTGTTGTCCTTTTTTATTATTATTGTAGTTATTATTGTAGTTGTTATTGATGTCATCGTTGTTGGATAGGACAGAGAGAAATGGAAAGAGGAGGGGAAGACAGAGAGGAGGAAAGAAAGATAGACACCTGCAGACCTGCTTCACTGCCTGTGAAGCGACTCCCCTGCAGGTGGGGAGCCCGGGGTTCGAACTGAGATCCTTATGTTGGACCTTGTGCTTTGCACCATGTGCACTTAACCTGATGCACTAATCCCAAACCCCCCCCCTCCCCAGTTAATTTTTATAAAGATTCATTTGTTTAATGAGAGAGAGCAGGAAAGAGAGAGAAGACACTAGAGCATGACTTTGACACATGCATTGCTAAGGTTCAAATTTGGCACCTCATGCTTCTCAGTCTGATCTTAAAAGCCTTTGCATCAACTCCCCGGAGCTACCACACTAGTTGTTCATTGCCTTTTGACTAGAGCACCACTCACCAAACAACAAACAGACAAATCTTAAAAAATGAGAGGAAAAATAAAGGTGGGGGGGTGAAAAGTTAGACATACATTTTTATTCCTGAAAATCCTGTCCCTAAGCTATGAATGAGGCAAGAGGTGAACAGATAGTGCCTGGTGCTATGCAGGCTGTCTGTTGGTGTGCCCTGGGCAAATGCAGGTGAGGGCCTTGTTACTGAATTGCCTTGGTACCAAGGTTCTACTTGCCTTTCCCTATCCCATAAAACATGACACTCAAAAGTCTACTCTTTATCCCTGGCCTTTGAGGCTATAGAGGAAACTGAGGGGATAGATTCTTCCACTGGGACTTGGCAGTAAGAGACAGGTAAAGAAAGATACTGAGGGTGAAGGAACCTTGCAGAAACAAATTCACTGGAAGTTTCAGTAGCAGAGCTAATGGAAGATCTAGTAGTTGAAAACATATTTAAACCAGTGGGAAGGTTCAAGTGAGGAAGTAAAGTGTGGGATAAAAGGGAAAATGAAATTTAGAAAGTCACTGAGGAAGAAAGTAGTATAGACAGAGTTGAGTAGAACAAGCAGAGTTCACATATTATTGTGTGTAAGATACTGGGTTCAAGCCCCTGGGTCCCACCTACAGGGAGAAGCTTCACACGTGGCAAAGCAGTGTTGCAGGCGTCTCTCTTTCTTCCTCTCTATCTTCCCTTTCCCTCTCGTTTTCTCCATCCTATCAATAATAAAAAAAATAATAATAGTAGGGGGAGATGGGTGGTAGCGCAATGGGTTAAGCACACGTGGCGCAAAGCACAAGGAAGTGGTAAGGATCCCAGTTTGAGGCCCCGGCTCCCCACCTGCAGGGGGGTCACTTCACAAGTGGTGAAGCAGGTCTGCAGGTGTCCATCTTTCTGTCCCCCTCACTGTCTTCCCCTCCTCTCTCCATTTCTCTTTGTACTATCCAACAACGACAATAACAACAACAACTACAACAATAAAACAACAAGGGCAACAAAAGGGAATAAATAAATATTAAAAAAAATAGTAGGATGGGAAAAACAAAGACTTCTAAAAACTGAACATTTTCCTGTTTACATCACTTGTGCTATAAGTAGACAATGAATCCAAATGAGTAAAAAAAAAAGTCCATCCAAGAGATGATTTACCTAGGCACTGCAGGTTTACTATAATGCTTGCTGTGGTAATAGCATAAGATCAAAATAATCCAGGGAGGCAAGGATCTTTCTTAATTAGAAGAGCCTCTTTTTTTTTCCTCTCTGTACTTGTTTGTTCTGAGGTAAGAAGCCTTAATACAGAATCTTTAACAAGACACAGAAAGTTTCACTGGACAGAACTTGTCAGGCAAATGTCTGCTCTTCAAATGTATTAGCCTGGCTCATGTTACCCGAGAGCCAGGTGAAAACTTGCCCAGAGTCTTGAACAGAAGGAAGTGCTAGTATGTAGTAACTCTGTATCATCACTTGAAAGCATCTTGTATCCATTACACTTTTTTTGCTGTTGTTGAATCAAATAATATGTATAACATCAGTCTGCTTTCTTCTCTCCTTTCTTTCTCTCCTTTCCTTCTCTCTTCCTTCTTTCTTTCTTCCTCTTTATTTCCTTCTTGTTTCTTTATTTTATTTCCCTTTGTGCTTTTCTACTTTTATCTTTTTTACTTTCTTTTATCAACGGCAAATTCACAGTAATGATCAATTAAACATTATTAGCAGTTATCACATCCTGGTAGATGACCAAAAACTATGTGGAAAAAATGCATAGGTAGCAAGTTCTCATTGAGCAATGCATTTCCGACCCACGCCACAATCCTTTTCAATCCAGATTCCACCCTCATCATTCTTGAAATAACTCTCGATAAGGTCACCAGTCATCTTTGGGACCCACATTTGAAGGATACTGTGCATCCTTTCTCCTATTTTAGTACTCAGTTTCATAACAGTTGAATCATTCTGTCTTTCAAACAATGTTTTCCTTGTCTTCTGGGGCAAAGGTCTCTGGTTTTAGTCTCTCTTCTCATTTTTACGCTTCTTTGATGCCTTCTTTTGTCTGCCTGTCATCATTATTGTTTGCTTGTTTTTGCCAATGATGACTCCTCATGTAAATACCATTTCACTGCTTCTAGACCTACTTTTTTTTAAATAAGGAAGAAAAAGGAAGAGAGATCACAGCATCAGAGATTCTCTTGTGCCGTGACACTTGTATATCATACCAGGGCTGATATAACCCTAGACAGTGTGCATGGCAAGTGCACCTGCTAGGTGAGCTGTACTTCTTCCCCCAGGTTAAAATATTAGAGGTATTGCTTATTTTATTATTACTTTAAACCAGAACACTCTTCACCTCTGACTTATGGTTGTGCCAGAGATTGAATCCAGGGCTTACAACTTCAGGCATGAAAGTCTTTTGCATAGCCATTGGGATATCTTCCTTGCCTAAATACTGGAGTTTCTTTTTTTGGATGATAAAGGTGATTTTTAAATTTTTTTATATTTATTTTATTTATTTATTCCCTTTTGTTACCCTTGTTGTTTTATTGTTGTAGTTATTATTGTTGTTGTCGTTGTTGGATAGGACAGAGAGAAATGGAGAGAGGGAGGGGAAGACAGAGAGGAGGAGAGAAAGATAGACACCTGCAGACCTGCTTTACCGCCTGTGAAGCGACTTCCCTGCAGGTGGGGAGCCAGGGTTCGAACCAGGATCCTTATGCCGGTCCTTGTGCTTTGCGCCACCTGCGCTTAGCCCGCTGCACTACAGCCTGACTCCCAGATTTTTAAATATTTTTATAGAAATAGAGAGAAATGAAGAGAGAGGGGGACAGAGAGGGAGAGAGACAGAGAGACATCTACAGCACTGCTTCACTGTTTGCAAAACCTTCCTCCTGCAGGTGGGAGCCAGCAGTAGAATGTGGGTCCTGTCCCAGTGTTGGAGCTCCTTAAGAGTTGTTTCTAAGGGCCTCAGTCTTGCCTGGGCCACCAGGTTCCAGATGCTACCATGATGCCAATCAGACTTTCTTGGACAGATGACCCCACCAGTGTGTCCTGGAGCCCTGGCTTCCTTAGATCCCTGCCCCACTAGGGAAAGAGCGAGGTCGGCTGGGATTATGGATTGACCTGTCAACACCCATGTTCAGTGGGGAAGCAGTTACAGAAGCCAGACCTTCCACCTTCTGCATCCCACAATGAAGTTGGGTCCATGCTCCTACGGGGTTAAAGAATAGGAAAGCTATCAGGGTTGGGGATGAGATATGGAGCTCTGGTGGTGGGAATTGTACCCCTCTTATCTGATGGTCTTGTCAGTGTTTCCATGTTATAAATAAATACATTAAAATAAAATTTTTAAAGAACAGTGGAAAAAAAGAGTTGTTTCTAAAATCCTCTCTCTTTTACGCCTATACTCTTTTTTCTATTACTATAATCATTATCAGTGACTCTCCAATTTATATTCCAGTTTGAATGCATTTATTCAGAGTCTCAGACCTACAAGATACATCTATCTGTCCTGTTTAGAAGTATTCCAGATGCAACATGTCTAAACCCAATGTATGATTGTATCTATCATGTTTTTCAGTACTTTCTACCATGCTTAGGTATCACCATTCTTTGTAGAGATTCAACAGTCAGAAAGCTAGACTTCATTTTTTACCAAATCTATTTTCCTAATAGTATCATAACACTGGGCAAAATATCATCTCCTGCTTGAACTCATGAAGCTGCCTCAGAGGCTATCACCCAGGTGTGTGTATGTGTGTGTGTGTGTGTGTGTGTGTGTGTGTGTATTTGCGTATGCATGTTTTCTTAGCTCTCCCTAAGCTACTACTTTTACTTAGATCTCTGCATATGTAAACTTTATCACATCACCATCCTTGAGTTAGTTCCAATTGCTTCTATACTAATGATTAAAATCTTAATAGGCAGATACCCTCTCACCATCTCCCCATTTGGCCCCCCTATGACCTGCATAGAAAGTTGCCAATTCTCCTCTCATTAAAACTTTTATGTATCCCCATTTCCTCATCTGGAATGCTTCTTCCTCCTCATTTCTCTGAACTCATTCCTGTACATCCAAGAGATTTCAGTCTTGTCATGGTCTCATGGAGATTTTATGTTGTTGACAAATCTGTGTTTCCTCACAAACCCCACTTCTTTACCTTCCACCTCTCTATTTAATTATTTCCTTATTACCCTTCTTTCACGTTCAGTTGAACATCTCTGGGGCTAGGGGACATGTTTGTTGTGTTGATCATTATATATTTAGTGCTATTCACAGTGCCTAGCAGATAATTGGGACTGAACTGAAAGAAAGGTTATTTTCTATTGTGGCTTCTGACTCAAGTGAAAAAAAAAGTCTTTATAAGCACACAACTATGCACACACTTGAGCTTAATTAGGAAATGCACTGAAATAACTTTACCCAGGAAGCAAGAAGCTTAAATTTCCTTAGAGGTAGGAATACATTTTTCTGGAGCTGAATGTTATGTTTTGCTCCTTTGCTGTGGTCCACAGATAAGTATATGATGGAGCAGGGCTGTGATTATAGCGTTGTGTGGCCACACAATGGAGCAAAATGAATAGTCTGTGGTTTCCAGCTCTACTGGTCCCTACAGATTCCAGATGGCTAATGGTGGCTCCCACATATGGGCAGTGAGAGACATCCAAGGGGAGCCTCCTGCAGAAAGTGCTGGTGACTGCAGCCTGTGGGGAGGTAACAAGTTGCCAGTAAGGGAAAAGAGCAGGTGGACATTCACAGAGCATTTCACAATTAGTTCTTTTTTTTTAGATTATTATTTTTTATTTTTATACTTATTTATTTTCCCCTTTGTTGCCCTTGTTGTTTTTTCATTGTTGTTGTAGCTGTTATTGATGTCATCGTTGTTGAATAGGACAGAGAGAAATGGAGAGAGGAGGAGAAGACAGAGGGGGAGAGGAAGATAGACACTTGCAGACCTGCTTCACCGCCTGTGAAGCGACTCCCCTGCAGGTGGGGAGCCGGGGTTCGAACCCGGATCCTTAAGCCAGTCCTTGAGCTTGGCACCTCGTGGGCTTAACCCACTGTGCTACCACCCGACTCCCTCACAATTAGTTCCTTACCCAACCTGCACTGACCCATACAGTATCCAGACTCCAGCCTCTGGGTCACATCCTTGCAAAACACAAATACAGTGGACACAGCACAATGGCTCTGCAAAGCACTTGCATGCCTGAGGCTCCAGTGTTTGAAGTTTGTTTTTCTTCTTTAATTAGTCATTTAATAATGATCAGCAAGGCTGTGGGATAACATGAGTACAAGTCCACATAATTCCCACCACCAGAGTTCTGCATCACATCCCCTCCATTGGAAGTTTCCCGATTTTTTATCCCTTTGGGAATATGGACCAAAGATCTTTATGGGGAGCAGAAGGTGGAAGGTCTGACTTCTGTAATTGCTTCTCTGCTGGATGTGAGTGTTGACAGGTCAATCTATACCCCCATCCTGTTTCTATCTTTCCCTAGTGGGGTAGGGCTCTTGGGGAAACAAGGTTCCAGGACAAATTGGTGAGGTCATCTTCCCAGGGAGTTCAGGTTGGCATCATAGTAGCACTGGCAACTTGGTGGCTGAAAAGCATTATGATACAAAGCAGAACAATTTGTTTAATAATCAGGAACCTGAAGGTAAGAATAGAGCAGGTGATATCTGGTGTCTTCATATTAGAAGATGCTAGGAAATCTACTTTAGGTATATTCCAAGGGGCCCATAACTTTACTAATTTTTGCTTGAGCCTCACAGCTAACATGCAGGAGGGCTGAACATATTATCTGTGAAGATGGTGTCAAAGTTGGGAATAGGACTAGAAAGCTGGATCAGGGCAGAGAGTAGCTGTCAAAAGTTTAATCCCTCACACCAATATAAACCAGAACTGAGAAGTGCTCTGGTAAAAAAAAAAAAAAAAAATCACTGAAAGTCAGAATACCTAGGTTTTTCTTTTTTTCCCTCACTTTAGAACTCAACTAAAAATAATTTTATGACTAGCCTATCATCACCAGACTAGCATTTGTATGTGTATAGATTTTTGCATTTTAGCTAAAGCTATGAAACATGAAAGTAGAAATAAATACGTTATATGGGCTAACTATCCTCTTGGTATCTACAGTGCCTAGATAAAGATACAGATACTGTATAGATATAGATATAAATATAGATATAGATATAGTGCATACTTATGTGACTGATTGCCTATGATAATTAACTCACTTGGCCCAACAAATGCAAACCAGGGACAGGTTTTTCTAGTACCTTTATCATTCTCATATATTTCATCTTTCAGAAAAATATAAATAAGCAAGACAACAAGAACAAAAGCAGCACCCAAGTTGTACCATGTAAACTTCAGTCATAATTGTTAAAAACCAGCACTACTAAACTCTAGCTAATGGTGAAAACCAAGGCAGACTTACTGGGACATGCTTTTCTTTGTCACCAACTTAAAATACAGTTTTCTTACTACTGTCTCACTCCCTTCGATTTTTCATGGGTTAATACGTCTACTCTAAAACTTTGAACTTCCACCCTGGGGACTGTACTCAGCTGCTGGTTAGCCCACAGGTGTCAAATGGCACATTCTTCGCTGGGTTCACTTTGAGCATGTGTGGTGCCCTCAGAATGTCTCCTACACATTTTAGCATAATCCATCCATTTGTAAGCTCTGACTCCAAGATGAACTCTCTCTCCCCCTGTCTGCCTCTGAGCTGCCTTTGAAAAGGCATGGGTATACTGGCTCAGAATCTGTCCCAGCTGTTCTGAATTCTCTTGTTCCTGAAGGCCTCCCATGTTCCTGCCTCAGAGATGGGGTGCTTCCCAAATGAGGTGCTTGCTTTAGGGATGTGTCAGCTCTACTCTCTCCAGAATCCTTTGCTCCTCTCTTAGGACCTCAGAAAATGGCTGACCAGGTGGGGCATGCAAATCAGTTGCCTTTCTTTGGCATACTTTTATATAAAATTTTATTTTATTTTGATGAGAGATACAGAAGGAAAGATACAGAGAGAGGAAACAAAAGTACTGTCCAGCTCTGACTTATGCTGGTGCCAGGGTTTGAATCTGGGACTTCAGAGCCTCAGGCATAGAAGTCTTTTATATAACCATTATTCTATCTCCAGAAACCTGACTGGTTTTGATTTGTTTCATCAGAAGTAATCTTTCTGACAAAAATGTATGTTTATATTCCACGAGATTCTCTCCAGAATACAGATCCTTTATTACTTCCTTAGTGAGGACATTTCTAACCACGTACTATAGAATTCACTTCATCTTCCATCTTTAATCTTTCTCATAATAATACTTGGCATTCTTTTATTTATCAATGTGCTTATTTGTTTAATAGTAATATCTTTGAAGATGTCAATCTGTGACTCCCTACCTCCTGGTTTTATTCCATTGGATAGTCCCATTCTCTTGAATTTGGGCTGGGCTAGTGACTGGATTTTACTGAGTACAATATGGAAAAAACATTGCGGGGTCACTTTGGTTATATAAAGACTTTAACTTCTTTCTTACTTCTTGGCTGGTTCATCATCTGGCCAGATGTGATGCCACATGAGCTTTCTTTTGGAGAAGTCTAGTATCTCTGGCCAGTAGTCAGTGAAGAACTGAGGCCTCAGTTCAATATTCTGTGAGGAACTGAATGTCGTCAATGAAGCTGACTACTTTCCCAATCTGAGAAGAAGAGGAAAACAAGCTCATTTGCCTTTCCACTCTCAGTTTTCTTGTTGATATATCTTCATACAAAAACTCTTTGTTTAAAGCCAATATTCAGTCATTAATTAGTTAATTGATTCACTCAGTAGATATCTATGGAGCGTTTACTTGATTCTATCAGAATAAAAGAGTGATCAAAACATCTAAAACCTCTATCTTGGTACAGTTTTATGTTGCAGAAAAGCAGAGTTAGACCTTTCAAACATATATGAAAAAATGTGGTGGAAATTAGGAAGGAAAATGGAGTAGGCTCTGTCATGTCAGGTGGGCTTACAGATAGATCATTATTATTTTTAGATTGTAGTCAGGGCAATCCTTCCCAGGAAGGAGACACTTAACAGAGACTCCAAAGGAGAAGCATCAGCTATCCGGAAAAAACATTTCAGGCCTTCCAGAAAGCCTGGAGCAAGTGTGTAGGAATCTAGCAAAAATGTACTATGTCTTCTATATTTATCAAAGACAGAGACCATGAAATTTCCTGATGGAGAAAGTTGTGAAAGAATAAAGGACTTGAAGGTATCTCCAAGGGTTGAGTTGAGCAACTGGATGAAACAGTTGGCCTTTGCCAAGATGAGAGGTAGTGTGGTGTGGTGTGGTGTGGTGGTGTGTGTGTGTGTGTGAAGGGGAGAAATACAGAGTCTCTTACTTGGGTGCAGTACACCAACTCTAGTCCAAGTTCTGCTTTATGTTCTCCCTTCTGATCTTGTTTTTCTTTTTCTTTTTTTTTTAACTGTTTTTATTTTTAGATAGAGACAGCCAGAAATTGAGAGGGAAGGAGTTGATAGAAAAGGAGAGAGATAGAGAGACACCTGCAGCCCTGTTTCACCACTCATGAAGTTTTCTCCCTGCAGGTGGGGGCCAGGGGCTCAAACCTGGGTCCTTGCACATTGTAACATGTGCGCCACCACCCGGCTCCCTGACCTTGTTTTTCAACTTCTGTCTATGAGTGTTGACTAGTCTTCTTGATTATTTAGAACTCTTTATGTAGTAAAAGAAAAAAAAAATCAAAACATTGCCAATGACCTTGATAATAGTATTTAGAATCCCTGTTAAATTTGCTACTTGTTTCATTTAGCTATATACACATATATACATATCTTTAAGTTTTGAGGACCAAGAATTCATTGGGAGCAATGAAATTTACACTTTACTCTGGAAGTACTAACATTGGAATTTTATTCCCCTTAAAAACCTAGGGTGTATGCAAACATAATCATGGGAGCTGAATAATAAAGCCATCAGTGTAATTTTATTACATAACATTAGGGTTCATTTAAAGAGAATTATTAGGCTTGA
The DNA here is from genome assembly GCF_950295315.1 of Erinaceus europaeus. Taxonomy (NCBI): domain Eukaryota; kingdom Metazoa; phylum Chordata; class Mammalia; order Eulipotyphla; family Erinaceidae; genus Erinaceus; species Erinaceus europaeus. The sequence goes on along the minus strand of NC_080166.1, from coordinate 123,473,051 downwards.
AAATGAAATTTTAGATTTTGGAATTCTTACCAATAACTTCCTTTAGAATCGCCAAATTCAGAAAACTTTTCATTTAATGCATAAATATAGATAAATGTAGTCTGGTTTTAAATTTTATTTCTACTTCTGTTTCAAAATTATCTCTCCCACTCACTAGATTGTTAAGGAGATTAAAGTCTTCAATAGTGCATACACATAAGAAAAATAATTGAAGTAATCACAGCTTAAGATACATTTTTGTTTTATTTAATTAATTAATTAATTTATTTTTGCTTATAATGATAAACTCAGTTGCAAAGGTTGGTTCCATCAGTAGGTTTGAAAGTAGGCAAGAAAACAGCAATAACTCTGATGTTTGTATTAGGGCCCTTTCTGGAGCTGGGTTGTGCACACCTGGCTAAGTGCACACACATCATCATGCACAGGGACCCAGGTTCAAGCCCCTATTCTCCATCTGCAGGGGGGATGCTTCAGGAAAAGTTAAACAGATCTGAAAGTATCTAACTTTTCTCTCCCTTTCCACCTTTCCTCTTCCCTCAATTTCTCTCTATCCTATCAAATAAGATATAAAAGAAAGAGAAGAGAAAAAAAGAAACGAAAGAAAAAGAAAAGGAAATGACAGGAAAGGGAAAATGGCTGCCAGGAGTGCTGGGTTTATCTTTGCCTCACTGATAACCCTGGTGGCAGTAAAAATAAATCTTACCAAAAGACTGCTCTGATCAATAATTTTGATACTTTACATCTTATCTGATGAAAGTGGTTTCTGTGCTTCACTCTGGCTTGGAAAGGCTGTAATGGTTTTTCTAGAAACAAACAAAAGCAAACAGCTATCTGAAAGAGGAATAAATCTCCTGGGGAAAGTCATTTAGAAATGTTTAAATGATTTTCATCAAAGAATTATTAGATTAGAACATGTCATCTTGTATTCTCCTTTTCACAACTATTTTTCAGGATGGAGTGTAAATGTGTTTGCTCTGTGCATTGGCAAATAGCTCACCTACATAGTGCACTACTTAGCTGTGTGTGCAGCCAAGTCTTGCCCAACTTTCCCACTTTGAAGGAAGTTTTGGTGCTATGGTGTCTTTCTTCTCTCTGTTTCTTTCTGGAAAAGCTAGCATGATCAGGGTAGGGTGGTGGTGCATTTGGTAGAGCACACATGTTACCAGGCATAAAAACAAAGGTTGAAGCCCCTTAGCCCCCATCTGCAGGGGGAAGCTTCACAAATGGTGAGACTGCTGTAGGTGCCTCTCTTTCTCTTCCCATCTCTTCCCTCACCTTCCCTTCAATTTCTGTTTGTCTCTATTAAAATAAACAAATAAAATATATTTTAAAACAATCAGTGTGAAGTAAAGAAGCCTTAGAGATGACCAAAGGGGAAAAAAAAAAAGGAAAAAGTAATGACTATGGGGTTGTTGTAAAAGGCATGACATGTTTTCTATGCAAAAATACATTATTACAGTGGTCCGGGAGGTGGCGCAGTGGATCAAGCACTGGATTCTGAACCATGAGGTCCTGAGTTCAGTCCCCAGCAGCACATGTGCCAGAGTTATGTCTGATTCTTTCTCTCCCTTTTGTCTTTCTCATGAATAAATAAATAAATTCTTTTTAAAAATGCATTATTACTTTAATAGTTTGACAAGGAAACTTTTTTTTCCCCACCAGGGTCATCATTGGGGCTTTGGTGCCTGCACAAAAAATCCACTACTTGTGGAAGCCATTTTTTCCTTTGTTTTCTTTTATTTGATATTTGAGAAGAGGGGGGGATAGAGAAAGGAAAGATAGATACCTGCAGTAATTGTTTTACCATTTGTGAAGTATCTCCGGTCCCCACAAATGTGGAGTGGGGGCTTGAACCTGAGTCATTGAACATGGTCACTTGGACATTTAACCAGGTGCTCCCCAGCCTGGCCCCAACGGGGAAGCATCTTAGGTCAATTAATGACACTCTAAGGGGTTTTGTGAGTAGATAAAGTCAGCTACAGTGAATAAAGAGCCCAGATGCCCCAGCAGGGTGAAGTGAGATGGGCCCTGAGAATGGTTTCAGTGACAAAGATTATTTCAGACAGTGACAGTGGTGTGAAATAGAGCTTGGGTTTGTGAAAAATAAAACGCTAGATGATGGCTTTGCTAGGGAGTTAGAAGAGGAGGGGAAGCCTCCAAGCAGATCCAGGATTTTTTTTTTTTTAACCACACAGACTCAATCTACCAAAGTTCAGATCTCAGAGCCTAGGGTTGACTTAAACTTCAAAAACTTCACTACTACTTCAAAAGTAGTTGTGAGGTGGACAAAATGCATGTTCCTGGAATGTAGCAAGCACCTGTGAATTGTTCCATCCTAGATCTGACATTTGAGGAAGGTTATTATGGAGTAGGCTGACAACAAACAGGTAAAAAGATGGAGAGGGTGGAGGAAGCTGTCAAGTTGTAGTTCACATAGTAAGTCTGGACCCTAGCTGTGGTTCAGTTAGGACTTGACTTTGGGTACTGACACTATCAGGGATCGAGAATTGTACAGCTGGTAAGAAATAAAATGAGAAACATGGAGACTGGGAGTTGACTCAAGAGGGTGATGCCTTGACATCTATTAGATACCTGGTTCAGTCCCTGCCACCACATGTCAGAGATATGCCCCCTCCCCCTCTCCTTCTCTCTCTATCTCTATCTCTCTCTCTCCATGTTGACTGGCTATATTTAAAAGTTTGATGGCCAAATGTATAATGGGTTGTTCTAGTACAAAAAGGCTATAAACATGCCAGCTAATTCAAGCCTTTACACCTGTTCAAACAACATCAAAGAGCAAACAAACAAGTTGAAATACCAATCCTTTACTTCCCTTAATGATGTTCCAGTGATGTTTGCAAACAAATGAAGTTAATAAAGTGTCCCAAATGGAACAGAATGCCTTCCCCCCTCCGCCAACAAAGCCAGGCTACTGAACTGGCTTGAATATTTCCAGTTGATTCCACAGGGATAAGACCTCAGAGCTAAGAGAATATTCCTGAAATCCTTGTATTTTCACTTGAGCACTAGGTGTTTCACACTATAGCCTAGCAGTCCGAAGACTAACTTTTGTTTGTCTGTTTCACAGGTCAATGAGCATAACTTCTAAAAAGTCACAAGGAAGCTCCTGAGAGTATCAAAGATTGATTCTCAAATTCTCTTAGGACAAACTTGAAACAGAGCTTTTAGTTATGAGAATTCCAATAATCTGCCAACAAGTTACAGACACTACCATCCTAACTTCCCTGGGAAGACAACCTCACCAGTGTGTCCCAGAAACTCACCTCTCCAGAGCTCTATCCAACTAGGTAAAGATAGAAACAGGCTGGGAGTGTGGATCAACCTGCCAATATCCATGTTCAGTTGTGAAGCAGTTACAGAAGCCAGATGCTCACCTTCTGCACCCCATAAAGATCTTTGGTCCATACTCCCAGAGGGATAAAGAATAGAGAAACTTTCAGTGGAGGGGATGAGACATGAATGGTGGGAACTGTATGGAATTATAACCCTGTTATTTTATAATCTTGCTAACCATTATTAAATTAAGAATGAAACTTTATTTATTTATTATTTTTTAATTTAATTTTTTTATTTATTAAAAGGAAACATTGACTAAACCATAGGATAAGAGGGGTGCAACTTCACACAATTCCCACCACCAGAACTCTTTACCCCATCCCCTCCCCTGATAGCTTTCCTATTCTTTAACCCTCTGGGAGTATGGACCCAGGGTCACTGTGGGATGCAGAAGGTGGAAGGTCTGGCTTCTGTAATTGCTTCCCCACTGAACATGGTGTTGATAGGTCAATCCATACTCCCAGTCTATTTATCCCTTTCTCTAGTGCGGAAGGGCTCTGGGGAATCTGAGCTCCAGGACACATTGGTGTGGGAAGTCTAGTCGGCATGCTAGCATCTGGAACCTGGTGACTGAAAATAGAGTTAACATACAAAGCCAAACAGATTGTTGACCAGTCATGGACCTAAGGCTAGAATAGTACAGAAGAGTTGGGGGGACCTCAATTTTGTAAATAGCTAGTAAGCATATTTTAGTTATATTCCAAAGAGCCTGTGGCTATACAAGTGTTTTTTTCTTTTTCCCTGAGCCTGAAATCTGATATGCAGGTGGATCTTAATTATTGTCTGGGGAGGTGACAATAATTATTTTCATGGCTGGAAAAGGGACAGAAAGCTGGATCAAGGAAGAGAGTAGTTCCCTAATATGGAAAAGGTGTATAAATGTTGTTGACTGTAAACCCCATTGATTTGATGTGACCTAGGGCCCATATTCAGCTTAGGAGCCTGTGTGACCTCTGCATCTCTGTAGATCTGAGCTCACATTCTGTGGTCATAAGTAGGAACATTCTAAGCTGCTCCAGTATCAGAACCCATCTTCCTCAGGTGTAGCATAGAGTATATTGTCCATCCTCCCTTCAGAAGATGGAACATTCTCTACTATTGTTGATCCAAGTTGAGGGCAAGGTCCTATGGGGGCCCACAAAGGGGTCTGTCATGTTGTTCCTGATAAGGAATGACTGATAATGGAGAGAGGGATTTATTCGATGTCTAGGCCCATCATGCCTGTTTGGGAATCTCAGGACTCCCTGAATAGGGCCCCAGCAGATGGGGTGGCTTGATAGTGACTAAAAAGAGTCATCGTTAAAGTAAAGTATGTCAGTCTCTTGCCCTAATTTAGCTTTTGCAGTCCTTGCTTTGATGAGGTTAGCTTTGGAGTAAGTGAGAGAACTGTAATAGGAAGTAGATGAGGAGGGTATCTAAGTCTAATTAGATACTATTTCATTATGAACTTTATACTGACTCACTACAGACTATTGTGTATTTTTGCTTTCAGGTATATATTTTGCCCTAATTTATGGATACATGTGAATATATGTTCTATCTTACAGGACCTAGTCTATATCTAGGTTTTGAGATTTTGTTAGGAAGTGAATCTCCTGGAATGGAATTAGAGAATCCTATGAAAACTCACCCGAGTTATGAGGGTGAAGGGTTGACTTTCCACGCCTGATGTCTCTGCACACAGTCTGAAGTGAAGCATGCTGAGGTGGTACTCCTTGCGTTGATCAGGTTGGGATCGGCGGATGCAATATCATTTGGTGTGAATTGAGAGTAGCATGCAGGAAAGTGAGCCCCACCCTAGATGTTCTAGATAGGACTGGGGGAAATATAGGCTCTAAAGAGGAAAAAAGAGGATCCTGCTGTCTTACAGTTTAAGAAGACAATAAATAGTTATTATTATAATCACATTATTTGGTGATTGGGTTAACTTTGAAAGAATAAAATATATACTTTTAATATTTATTTAATTTATTTATTCCCTTTTGTTGCCCTTGTTGCTTTATTGTTATAGTTATTATTGTTGTCGTTGTTGTTGGATAGGACAGAGAGAAATGGAGAGAGGAGGGGGAAGACAGAGGGAGGAGAAAAAGTTAGATACCTGCAGACCTGCTTCACCGCTTGTGAAGCAACTCCCCTGCAGGTGGGGAGCCAGGGCTCGAACCGGGATCCTTATGCCGGTCCTTGTGCTTTGCACCACCTGCGCTTAACCTGCTGCGCTACAGCCCGACTCCCAGAATAAATTATTTTTTAAAAAGTACATTGCTTGGCTCATCCTCTCTACCCTGTGAATGACATAAGGAAAATGTCACCTTGTTCCACAACATTCACATTATAGTGCCAGGTAGTGGGAAGAGGGTCACTTTCCCTCTCTGTTATTAATAATAAAATATAAAGGATCCTATGGGTCAATTAATTTTGTCTCTTCTAGCACAGGACTATTTGGTAGAAACTACACACAAGTCTCAGAATTCTTCCTTTCCGTAGTCCATTTTGAATTTTGAATTTTATACTCAAGGGTGTTTTTTTTTTCCATCTACTAACCTAAATTGCCCTGATTAATTACTTTGAATGTGAGTAAAGGAAAAAGAAAAGCTGTGACCCCATAACTTTCTCTTCTCAGACTGGTCACTGTGTGGCCTGTCATTATCTTCCTCCTGTTCTCCTCTGCCCTCATCATTGTCATAGTTCTCTTCCTCTTCCTTCTTCTCATATTCACTGCTTTCTCCTGAAACCCATTTCATGAATTTTTCATTTTTCCTTCCTTTCTTTTTCATTTCCAGAGTTTTACTGCTGCTCTGGGACAACTTTTTGACATAAGGGATAGACAGATAGATAGATAGATAGATAGATAAATGATAGAATAGGTGTCACCTTGCTGAAGCTTCCTCAAGTACTGTGGGCTAGGTCACATGCATGGCAAAAGTCACTTATGAAATATGTAGAAATCCTGATGCCATCTGTCACTAACTTGGGAAGATCCCTTTTAAAGTCAGTTCGTATTGTTTCCTTACCTTTAGGAAAAGCTACAGGGTATTGGGCCGTAAATCCAGCAACGTGTTGTTTGCTGCTTTAATTTGGCTAGTTCCCTTTTCAGCATTGAAGTCAGTGTAATGTTCCGGCTAAAGTAGCAGGAGGGTGAGCAGGAAAGGTGCCATCAGTTCACCAGGATATGTGTAGAGTCAGTGCCATGCACAGGCAGTAGTGCAATTTAACTGAATTTATTGATGCTAGATTTCTAAGTAAGCCTAGGCATATCATTTTTGGTTGCTAGGATAATGACCTAGAAATCTTTTTAAACAGACTGGTTAGAATTATGTCAATATTTAACTTTTTTATAATTGTGAAGGAAAATTAAAAATGATCATGGGACACATTCTAATATTCTGTTAAGTGGTAGTTCTGGTGAAAAGATTTAGATAAATACTTCAAGAAGTCACTGTCTTGGGAATAGCTTAACTGGTAGAGCACAGAGCTTACATGTCCAAGATTCCCACTTCCATTCCCAGCATGTCATGTACCAGAGTACTTCCCATTTCTTGTTCTTTCTCTCTAACATGAAACTCTCTCTGCTTCATGTGAGGTAGATAATATAAATCTTAAAAGAAGGGGCCGGGTGGTGGAACACCTGGTTGAGTGCATGTTACAATGCACAAGGACCCAGGTTTGATCCCCTGATCCCCACCTGCAGGGGAAAAGCTTCACAAATGGTATAGCAGTGCTGCAGGTGTCTCTCTGTCTCTCTCTCCCTCTCTTTAACCCCCTTCCCTTTTGATTTTTACCTGTCTCTATCCAAGAAGTAAATAAAGATAATTTAAATTTTTTTAAATAAACTTTTATCAACATCTTCAAAAAATAATAAGTCTTAGAAGAAACCAAGTGTAATTTTGCATTTTAATTTATAGCATCAAATACTTCGCCACTGTCAGAATTTTATGGTTGACATTTTGCACAAAATGGAGGTCACTAAATTTTTAATGTTTGGTACAGATGGTTGTCATGGTGCTCTTAGAAGGAGAATATTAGTCTGAGCTGTCACTGTTCTAATTCCCATGTGGTTGCAAATGAAGTCTAATCGAATCGTTTTTGTGCCTAGTCACTAAAGTAAGCACTAAGTCCATAATTCAGACAGTCTCATTCAGTATTCTTGCTGTTTCTGGACTATTATCAAACCACTTTGGTTTACTGCCAGCTTCATGGATTTCACAGAAAGAGAATGGCTAGTTAAAATGTAATTAAGTGTGAATTATTTCCTATTTTAGTTTTGTAAGCTGAAGCATATTTAGATGTGAGTTGGTAACAAAATATAAACAAATATGTTCACAAACACAGTACTCTCCCAAATCAAACCAAGAAATGTTGGCTTTGCTAAGTACATCATAGTAAGTTAGGATAATTTCAGCTTTAAGTGACTACATGTCTAATTGAACCTAAGCTGAATGATAAAATTTGGCATTTCACAAAACATGGATTCTGAAATTCCCAATAACCATATTATGCCATTCTTCAATCATTTTAAGAAATGCAAAACCTCAAGTAACAAACTGTTTAACTACATTAAAGGGATAATGCCCATCATGTCTGTTTGGGAATCCCAGGACTCCCCAACTAGGGCCCCAGCTGATGGGGTGGCCTGATAGTGACTAAAGAGTCATTGTTAAAGTATGCCAATGTGTTGCCATATTCAGCTTTTGCAGTCCTTGCTTTGATAAGGTTAACTTTGGAATGAGTGAGGGAAGTGTAATAGGAAGTAGGCGAGGAGGGTATCTAAGTCTAAGTGGACACTATTTCATTAGGAACTTTATGGTGTCTTTTTAGGTCTTTCTACTTGCTTGCTACATATACTGACTCACTGCAGACTATTTTGCAATTTTGCTTTCAGGTATATATTTTGCCCCAATTTATGGTACATGTGAACATATGCCCTATTCTATCTGTCTATATGACTATCTATCTATCTATCTATCTATCTATCTATCTATCTGTCTGTCTGTCTTACCTTTTTCTATCTCTCTTCGCCAATATAAAAAAAAATAGCCGCCATGAATGGCGAAACAAGGCAGGCCCTGAGCACCCCAGATATTAGCTTGGTGGCAAAAAAAAATCATTAGAGTTTGCAAATAATTCTCTGGTGAAATTTCTTTTGAATGTTCTGGTTAAAAGAGATTTATCATAGGTCAACATTGCTTAGTCAGAGTCATGGAAGCTAGGTCTCAACAATCATTTATATAATTGCATATATATAAAGAAGCAAAGTTTAGTAGCCTTTACTTATCAGTCATCAGACATTAACTTTTGCTGTTGCCAGTAGAGTATTAAGGATCTTTCCTTGAGGCTTTTTGGCGCTTAGCAGTTGTTACCATATTCTAGAAATATAAAGGTTTTAGTTAGTAGAGTGTGTAAGTAGTTGAATGTCACAGAAACTAGCTCCACCCATTAACGTCAATTATGACCATTTCTGAAGTGTTCCTGGTCACCATGATAATAAATAAATGTCAAATTACGTTGATGATCTGGTAATCTTGTCCTCATCACACAGTAATTTATTTTGTGTCAGAGAACTTGACTGAATATGCAGCAAGGATCTATAATAACTGAATGAGGGGACTAAGCCAATTCATTGTTCCGTGCCAATTTATCATTCAGATAGAGAGCTAGAGATAGAGAGAGATACAGAGAGACGCCACGCCAAAAGAGCTCCGTCTGCTGCTGGGGTTCTGGCCCAGATTGTGCTTTTTAAAGAATGTGATTTTTTTGTTCCAGTGCTATTCTATCACTTGAATGTATCAAAATTAATTTAATCAACTTCAACTGGTTGGAACATTAAGTGATTATATTCTTGCAGCTACAAATAATTGATATAAATCTCTATACATATTTTTGAGAGTATAAGAAATAATTTTCTGGAGATGGACTGGTGGTTCAGCTCACCTACCTTACATGCATGAGACTCTGGGTTTGATCCCTTGTTCCAAATGAAAGAAGCAAAGAGAACTGTATCCTTGGATGGCAGCACAGTGCTTTTCTCTCCCTTTCTCCTTCACTATGAAAAATGTAAACAAAAACTGAGGCATCACAGTGGCAAAGCACATATATGAGGCTCTGGGTTTGACTTTAAACACCATATTTGAAAAGGGAGAAGGAAAATTTATGAGACATATATTTAACTAAAAAAATATGATGCTGTATCTTTTAGGACAAAATGGATGGAACTGGAGGCGATTATTTTAAGTGAATTAAATAAACAGGTGAATGGGATGACTCTGGTCTTATGTGGAATATAATAAATAAACAGTCATGGGATTACTATGGTCTTATGTGGAATATAAATAATTGAAACAAATGAGTTTTCACACACACACACACACACACACACACACACACACACACACACACACACACACACACAATAGTAACCAAACTGTCTCTTAGGCTTGACCAAAACTGAGATGATGATTATAGGAAAGGGAGACACAAGACTTTGGTGGTAGACAAGTTGAATCATTCAAACAAGCATGTGGCTATGGAAATGTATAAGCTTTATTATGGTGTACACCAGTTAGATCACTAACAGACTTTTTAATTAACATTTTGATCACTGCACACACACAATGAAATTTTCTTATACAATATGTTCTTAGATTAATTTCTTAGCTGACACATTGTTTAGACAAATCATATACGTACTTGAAAGATTTTTGGATTTGCATTTCTAGCATTCTTGGAGATTTCTCTTCTTCAGTCTTTAGTTTAAGAGATTATGTCTGCAGGCTCAGTCTTGGGCCTGTTTGTGGTGAAAAAGATGCAAAGAGAAAGACCAGAGCCCTGCTCATCCCCAGCTTCTGGTGGTGCTTGGGATTGAACCTGGGACCTCAGAGCTTCAGAAAATCATTTTCTGAAATGATTGGAAATCATTTAAAATCATCATTAAATATTCCCAGCCCTGATGGTACTCTTAAGGCACCCTAGAGGGAATTTCTGGGACTAACTTCCAGTCCTAAAGGCGCACTGACTCTTTTTTTTTATTACTTGTGATTTAATATTGATTTACAATATTACATGTCAGCAACGGTATAAATCCACTCCATTCCCAACACCAGGGTTCTGAAACTTTAGTCACCCCACTGCAAGCCACAGGCCCACTGACTCTTCAGTATTGGTTTGGAGTTCTTGTGTTAGAAGTTACATAAACGTATGTAAATTTAATGTGAAGGTACGTATTTGCATGACTCCCACCACCCACTCCTTTTCTCAGGCTAATGTCTTCCAAAGCCTGATGGACTCTGTTTCACAACATACCCTCTAACCAAGAGATTGGAGTCTGGCTTTTAGATTCTAGCCTATCACTAGGGCCTTACTTCTGATAATTTCCCAGAAGTGAACAGTCCTAACAGTGACCACAAAAAGGATCATAAGATTGACTGTCCACATAAGAATGTCATTCAGAGTGGCAGTGAGTACAGTTTGTTGTGTCAGGATAACGGGAACACATTGGGACTGTCCAGACCAGCCAGGATATCTGGTCACTTTACCTACTCCCATCAGCTCTATGTCTGCCCACCTGCTGAGGGATTCTGTGCCATACATCCATGACCACCTGCCTTCATTTCTGATTGCACCCAGGGTTCTGCTGTGAGATATACAAGCTTAAATTCTCTGCTGTATGGACCCAAACACAATGCTAGTTAAGAGAAATGTTATTTACTAATATTGATAAAAGCTTACTAGCAAGGCATGCTGCTTTTTGGTTCCTCTAAGATAATCTCAATTAGGCCTGCTGTCAAAGCAGATGTTCTGTGTTCTTGGAATCTAAGCTAATTGCCATCTGCTATTGCTTCCTTTTAGGACATATTGAACATATTTTAAGAAACAGATGTTTGAAACTTGTTGCTTTATCAATTGGTATGTTGTAAAGCAGGCACTGATTTTTCCCCTCTTGCAGATTTCATCTTTGTGAAATCGATGGGCCAGTCCTTCCATAGCTTCGTTTAACAGGAAACTTCTGGTGTAGCCACTTAGCTTTATTTTACAGACACAGAGTTTTGTGGTAGACTGTGTTTGTGCTACTTATTTTATTTATTTTCCCTTGCGCTGGCTACTAGGAAGTAAAAAACCAAATTTTGTCATGTTTCTAACTAATAAGCCCAATTGTGTGCTTCTTATACTGAACTTTATTTCAGATCCTTCCACCTAGTTGGCAATTCCACAGAGTTTACTATTTGTTATTATTATTTTTTGTTCCAGTTCCTTTTGAAGCAGACAGTATTTAAGTATCTATGTAATTAAGTAGTTAACCAGAAAGTGTGAGTTATATAGGGCATGTTAATAAAACTGGTACAAAATATCTTTATTTATTTAGAGCTGGGTGCTATTCAGGTTATTTTTCTATTTTGGGTGTGTATGTGTGTGGAGAGAGAGAAAGATATCAAATAGAACAAACACATCACTTAGTCTTTTTATTTAATATGAAATTTTTTAATAAAGTTTATTTTAAAAAAAGATTTATTTGTGGCACCAGAAAATATCTTATTTGGATAGTTCATTGCTTTGCCATGTGTAGGATCCATGTTTGAACCTGAACCCCACACTGAAGGAAGCTTTGGTGCTTCCTTTCTCTCTCTCTCTCTTTCTCTCTCTCTCTCTCTGTTTGTGTGTGTGTTTACCTAAAAGAAAAAAATATTTTCTTATGTTTTAACAAGAAATAGGAGGGAGAATCAGGTAATCACTGGCACATTCAACACCAGGAACTAAATTTGAGGTCTCATATCTGTAGGCTCCACTCACCCACTGCACAGAAAAAAAAATTCAATAGTCTTGTTATTTGAAAAATATCATGGTTAAAATATTTTAAAAACATTTTTACATTGCACAAAGTAAATGATTCTGGGAAAAAAGTACACAGAGAGAGTTGGGGGGGGGACTTTATGGTCCTAGTATATGGTGATAGAATAGGACCTGAGTTGGGGATGAGAGTGTTTTGCACACTTACCATAGGGAGATGAGAAATTGTTTTCATGTGTCAACAGCTGTACTATAAACTCCTGATCCCAATAAAATGATAAAAAGTGTGTGTGGGGAGGACTAACTTTCAGCAGCCTGGGAGGTAGTGTTGTGGGAAGAAAAGTTATTTTTTCTTTCTTATTTTTAATTTTTATTTATAAAATGGAAACACTGACAAAAAAACATAGTATAAGAGGGATACAATTCCACACAATTTCTACCACCAGAACTCCATATCCCATCCCATCCCCTGATAGCTTTCTTATTCTTTAATCCCTTGGGAGTATGGACCCAGGGTCATTGGGATGCAGAAGGTGGATGGTCTGGCTTCTGTAATTGCTTCCCCACTGAACATGGGTGTTGACAAGTTGATCTATACTCCCAGCCTGTCTCTCTCTTTCCTGGGAAAGCGGGGCTCTAGGACACATCAGTGGGGTCATCTGCCCAGGGAAGTCCAGTCGACATCATGTTAACCTCTGGAACGTGGTGGCTGAAAAAAGAGTTGACATATAAATCCAAACAAATTGACTAATCATGAACCTAAAGACAAGAATATTGCAGATGAAGATTTGTGGTCTCTGTTTTAAAGATAGCTAGTAGGTATATTTTAGGTATATTCCAAGAGGCCCATGACTTGACTAGTTTTTGCCTTAGTCTGATATCTGATATGCAGGTGGACCCAAGTTATTGTCTGGGGAGATGATGTCATGGCTGTAAAAGGGCTAGAAAGCTGGATCAGGGAAGAGAATAGCTCCCAAATATGGGAAAGGTGTATAAAAATTGTTGACTGTAAACCCCATCAATTTGATCTTTGTCCCATATTCAGCGTCGGAGCCTATTAACCTTTGCATCCTATAGGTCCAATCTCACTTTCTGTGGTGACGAGTAGGAACATTTCAAGTTACAACAATTTCAGGACCCATCTTCCTCAGGTGGTAGATAGAGTATGATAAACAACCTCCCTTTGGAGGATGGAACATTCTCTACCATTGCTGATCTATATGGAGGGCAAGGTCCTATGAGGGCCCACAAAGGAGTCCATTATGTTGTTCCTGATGGAGATGATCAGTGACAGTTAAGAGAGGGATTTATTCGCGGTCTAGGCCCATCATGTCTGTGTGGGTATACCAGGACTTTCCTACTATGGCCCCAGCTGCTGGGGTGGCCTGATAGTGACTAAAGAGTCATCATCGGGGGGACTTCTGGGGTGGAGCTACAAAAATAAATATATAAAGAGCTTGCCAAACTCAACAACAAGAAAACAAATAACCTCATCCAAAAGTGAGGAGAGGACATGGACAGAATATTCACCACAGAAAAGATCCAAAAGGCAGAGAAACACATGAAAAAATGCTCCAAGTCTTTGCTTGTCAGAGAAATGCAAATCAAGATAATAATGACATACCACTTCACTCCTGTGAGAATGTCATACATCAGAAAAGGTAACAGCAGCAAATGCTGGAGAGGTTGTGGGATCAAAGGAACCCTCCTGCACTGCTGGTGGGAATGTCAATTGGTCCAACCTCTGTGGAGAACAGTCGGGAGAACTCTCAGAACCCTAGAAATGGACCTATTCTGTGATCCTTCAGTTCCTTTCCTGGGGATTTTTCCTAAGGAACCCAACACACCCATACAAAAAGATCTGTGTACACATATCTTCTTAGCAGCACAATTTGTAATAGCCAAAACCTGGGAGCAACCCAGGTGTCCAACAACAGATCTGTAGCTGAGTCATTTGTGGTTTATACACACAATGGAACACTACTCAGCTATAAAGAATGGTGAGTTCACTGTTTTCAGCCAATCTTGCATGGACCTTGAAAAATTCATGTTGAGTGACCTAAGTCAGAAACAGAAGGATGAATATGGGATGATCTCACTCTCAGGCAGAAGTTGAGAAACAAGATCAGAAGAGAAAACACAAGGAGAACCTGAACTGGAATTGGCGTAGTACACCAAAGTAAAAGACTCTGGGGTGGGGATGGGGTAAGAATACAGGTCCAAGAAGGGTGACAGAGGACCTAGTGGGGGTTGTATTGTTAAATGGAAAACTGAGAAATTTTATGCATGTACAAACTATTGTATTGTTGAATGTAAAACATTAATTCCCCAATAAAGAAATAAAAAAGTCATCATCAAAGTATGGCAGCCTCTTGCCCTTACTCAGCTTCTGTAATTCTTACTTTGATAAGGTTAGCTTTGGATTGACTGAGGGAAGTGTATTTCATGTCTCTTACATGCTCTCTCTCTCTCTATTTTTTAATATTTATTTATTTATTTTCTCTTTTGTTGCCCTTGTATTATTGTTGTTGTTATTGATATTGCCGTTATTGGATAAATGGAGAGAGGTGGGGAAGACAAAGAGGAGGGAAAGATAGACACCTGCAGACCTGCTTCACCACCTATGAAGGGAGTCCCCATGCAGGTGGAGACCCAGGGCCTCGAACCGGGATACTTACACTGGTCCTTGTGCTTTGCACTATGTGCGTTTAACCTGCTGCGCTACCTGCCCAACTCGTTTACATGTTCTCTCTTGTTACTCTTTTTTTTCCCACAGGTTTCCTTCCCAGAGTGACTAAAAATTCCAATTTCACCTTTCCCACAAAACTAGAGCCTTTTTTGTTCTCCTGCCAAGGGCTATTTGAATATTTATAAAAATCATTTACGGACCAAACAAAATGATCAATATGAAAGTGAGCCCTTAATGTCACTATGAAGAAGACTCCTAGATTTATTGAATGTTGAGTTCTGCCTGCAGTTGTCCTGGCAGGACCAGACCAAATGATTTCAGCCAGCAGGCTCGACATCCCCTACCCCACTTGTCGAGTTTTAGATATACAATTCTAGATTCTTCTGTTCTCTACTACCTATTATCATGGTGAAAAAAGTGTCTGCCTTCACTGTTTCTATGACTCCCCTTCAGCATCCCAGCTTACTGAAGCCAAGATGTCACCTGAAAGTCAATGTGTCTTCTTCAGTGTTCAATCCAATGGATACTTCTCAGTCCTGACCGTAATTGTCTCTCTATTCTTTCTCAGAAACTGGTCTTTTGTCTCAGTGGTCACTCTTTCTCAGCTTCTTTCTCAGGTTGCTCTAATAACATATTTTCTTCTAAGTGAGTGTGCCTCAGGGTTTGGCCCTCCTTTCTTTATTCTACCTGCATATCCTGTGCTAGTTTATCCACCCCTGCCCATAAGGGTGTCCCCAGCCTGCTAACATTCCAAGATCAGTAAATTACTGCCTCTAGTTGTGGGCCTCTAGCTATCTTGTGGTCATATTCAACTCAGGAAATTTTCACCTTGTCCTTCCCCCCAGACGTGTGTGTGCGTGTGTGTGTGTGTGTGTGTGTGTGTGTGTGTGTGTGTGTGTGTGTGTGTGCGCATCTAACTTTGAGAACAGAACCGGCAGATGTTTTCTTACCAACTCTAAAGGCCTTGGAG
This sequence comes from Erinaceus europaeus, assembly GCF_950295315.1. Classification (NCBI taxonomy): domain Eukaryota; kingdom Metazoa; phylum Chordata; class Mammalia; order Eulipotyphla; family Erinaceidae; genus Erinaceus; species Erinaceus europaeus. The sequence continues at coordinate 123,457,257 of NC_080166.1, read as the reverse complement.
TACTTATGTCTCTGTTTCTGTTCCCATCTAAATAATCCCCAAGTCCTGGAGTTATGGTGCCTACAGATCTCTTCATCACAGTCACTGTAACCTGACCCCTCACCAGAAACCATATTCTCTCCCTTACCTTAAGGTGTACCATGCTTGGCTTACTGCTGAAAACATAATACCTGCTCATATATTACTTATATAAGTAATTTGATCATTTTTTTTGACAATTGAGAAACATTAAGAGATAACAAGTGGAATATGAATTTTAAGAAGATAACCATCATGTCATTAGCACAATCTCCCCCCCACCCCGCAGGAAGAATTAGAGCTTTGACAGTGTAACAGGATTTAGACTGCCAGTGAACACACATTAACAGGTGGGGGCATGTTGCTGAGTGTCAGCCTATCAGTCACCCTGTTGCTCACAGGTCAGAACACAGAGCATAGACAAGTCTCTCTTCTGTCTACCCACCCAATGACACACATGTGGCACAGCAGTCACATCTGTAATGCCTCTAGGGGCAGACACAGTTTGCTTTTAACAACCCAAAGTAATCCAATATTCTTAAACTGAATTATCTTTTTTGGAACATTTACATCAGAATTATTCTTAGAAATGTATTTTTAATGACTTCTAGCAGGCTGTTTCCCCACGTTGTATCCCAGGGAATGCTATCAGAGAGTGAATGAGTCCTGTGAACCTTTTGATGAGATTTCATGTGTAAATATTTGACACAGGCATCAAAATGAAGATGCAGCACTCACTTAAAGGGTTGCTACAATGAAATTCCAAATGCTATTTGCTTTTACAGAAGCAAGGACCACATTTCTAAGTACATTCAAAACCTACGTATGACACTTATGGAAAGAGAGACTCTTTAGTATATTCCAGTTGACAGAAGTGAGTCCAGCTTCAGTTCAGTGATAAAACTCTAATTGTTCAACCTACATATGTTCATAATGAGGCAGCTGAGTATGAGTAATTGGGTCACTTTTGAAAACTGAATTCTGACAATTTCTTTATCTGCTAATTAGTAACTGAATGCTTTATTTTCCCAGGGCACAACTTTTACAGATTTTTTTTGAAAGTTTCTGCAAAGTATTATGCCCATTTAATGTTCAGTCTCCCTTTCCACCCCTCACTTTAGGTCTTTAAGGAAATAAAAGTGGAAGGGATCACTTATGAGAGAACCAATATAGAAGATAAGGATGATTATTTCTCCTTCTCCTCCTCCTTCTGCTCCTCCTTTTCCTCCTCTTCCTCTCCCTTATCATCAAGGTTATTGCTAGGACTTAGTGCCTGCCTAACCCCACTACTCCTTGTAGCCATGTTTCCCCCTTTATTTAGAGAGCAAGAGGCAGAGTTAAAGAGGGAGAGGGACATTGAGAGACACAAGAGCACTTCTCCACTACACATGAAGCTTCCCCGCTGCAGGCATTCCCATGTGGTTGCCAGGAACTTGAACACAGATACGTCTGTATGGTAACATGCTAGTCTACCAGATGAGCTACCCACCAGGGCCCCAAGAACTTCTTCTTAGGGTTGTGCTTGCATTACACGTCTGTCTATATTTTACCTAATTAGCATGACAGTCATAGAGGTTCTCTTCTGACATTCTGGATGAACATTACTCCGTTGAAATTCTCTGCAGATAAGATAAGATATGAAAAAGCTTGGCTTTATAAAGTCCTCATGGTTCATCTATTTCCTTCTCTCCTAAGTCGGGACTCTTTTTCTCTGTAGTGAGTGAATGGTGGAGTCTTTCATGAGGTAAATTAGAGGCTCTTCAGCAGGGATGCTGGTTTGAGATTGATGTTTAGACTAAATCAATCCTGATCAACCCTGTGTGTGTCTCCAGGGATTGGAACCACAGAAACATGTCAACTGAAGTCAACTCATCAAGCATCTTTCATAAACCGTGTGATGGCTGTTGACCATTAGCGTCCTGGTGCTAAATTAACTCTGCAGTGCACTACAATAAATTCGTTGATTTTAACATTTTAACATGCTGGGTAGACACTGGATGGGCAGATTTCCAATAGTGACTGGACATTTGCATTTTTCATTCGCTGAAGATTCCTTTGACCTCAGTGAAAGCCAAAAAAGAAGGAAATAGCATCCAAGGAGGCAGAACGTAAAATGAAAAACACATGAACTAGAAGCTCTCTGTGGAGTTGAAGGATTGAGCACTGGCCAGGAATGTAGCCCTGTTTGCCCTTGCACAGTTTGGCCCAGGCTTTCAGAGGAAGGCCAGTTTGATGTTAGGTTGTCCATATGTGAGAGGCACAAAGAAAAAGAAATAATGATGGTCAGTGAGAGCTCTCAAATAGTTTCAGCACAATATAAACATTTTGGTGACCTATAAATAGGTGTCCCATGCATTTGCTGAAATCTAGGTGGTTGGCATATGTCTTTCACTTTGTTTACTGTAAGGCATCACATTAAACGTCATTGATGTCTATGCTCCATACTGTGTAAGAGAAAGCTAGGCAACGAAGGTATGTATTTATTGTTTCGCTATGGACGAGTTGTCACAGGTGTTCCTGGTTGCCTTGGAGCAGATGCTCATCAGTATTAAAATTATTTATATTGTTAACAATTTGGTCACATACAATGATAGCATCAGAGTTTAAAAAGAAAGCATGTCAACATGTGAAAATGTACCTGTTGAAATTCAGTTTCATTTCTTTACAGATTTGCTTTACAAGAGAGAGAGAGAGAGAAGCTAGAGCCCCACTCTGGAACTATTGACCAGAGCCTTGAGCATGCAAGTCCTAAATTATTTTCCAAACACTTGAAAATAGACTTAAACACACACACACTACAAAAAACAGGGGCCAAGTGGTGGTGTACCTGGTCAAGCATGCATATTACTATGCATAAGGCTCGAATTTTGCACCAAAGTAAAAAACTCTGCGGTATGGGGGGAGAGTTCAGGTCCTAGAACATGATGACAGAAGAGGACCTAGGGGGGGTTGAATTGTTATGTGGAAAACTGGAAAATGTTACACATGTACAAACTATTGTATTTTACTGTCAACTTTAAACCACTAATCCCCCAATAAAGAAAATTTTAAAAAGGATCTGATTTCAACCCCCTGGCCCCCATCTGTGGGAAGGCAAGGTTGACTACTAGTGGTGAAGCACTATAGCAGTTTTCTCTCTCTCTCTCTCTCTCTCTACCTTCCCCTCTCCTCTCAGTTTCTCTTGGTTTCTGTCAGAAAAAAAGATAGCCACTAAGAACAGTAGACTCATTGTACAGTCACCAAGCTGTTGGTAATAATAAAAAAATTTAATCCAAAAATAATTTCCTGTCATTCTGCAGGTACAATATAAATCATCATGAGTTTAATGTATTTCTTAAATTTTCACTATATAAGGGCCAGCTTGTGGCACACAGAGTTGAGTGCACACACTACCATGCACAAAGCCCTACTTTCAAGCCCCTGCCTGCCTGCAGAGGGAACACTTCATGAGCTGTGAAGCAAGTATATCTTTCTCTCTTCCTCTCTATCTGCCCCTTCCCTCTCAAGTTATCTCTGTTCTATCAAATAAAATAGAAAGAAACAAAACAAAAAAAAGGAAAAATGACCACAGAGAGTGGTGAATTTGTCATATAGGCACTGAGTCCCAGCAGTAACCCTGACAACAATAAAAATAAATTAAATAAAATAAAACAAATAGCCTAGAATCATGACAAGGCAGAGCTGAGTAGTTCTCACTATCTGATAGAGACTTTTTTCTTACACTACAATATGATCTACTGCACTGGCATTTATTGTACCTTGGATTTTCAAATTAAATAATATGATTTTTATAATAAAGTTAATAATTTAGATTCACTGGCTACTGTGAGGGAAAGTAAGAGAACAGAGGAATGACAGAGCTCTTTTTAAATGACAGGGAAGATCTAGACAGACAAGGAAACACTAATTCTTTTCATCTTTGCCTCCTCCTCTAGTCAAATCAATAATGAAGGTTTTTATTTTATTTATAAAAAGGAAACACTTGCAAAACCATAGGATAAAAGGGGTACAACTCCACACAATTCACACCACCAGAACTCCATATCCCCTCCCTTCCCCTGATAGCTTTCCTATTCTTTAACCCTCTGGGAGTATGGACCCAAGGTCATTGTGGGATGCAGAAGGTGGAAGGTCTGGCTTCTGTAATTGCTTCCCTGCTGAACATTGGCATTGGCAGGTAGATTCACACTCCCAGCCTGTTTTCCCCTTTCCCTAGTGGGAAAGGGCTCTGGGGAAGCTGGGCTCTAGGACACATTGGTGGGGTTGTCTGTCCAGGTAAGTCTGGTTGGCATCATGCTAGCATCTGGAACCTGGTGGCTAAAAAGAGAGTTGATTTATAAAGCCAGACAAGTTGTTGACTAATCATGAACCTAAAGGCTGGAGTAGTACAGATGAAGTGTGGGGGTGGTGGTGTCTCCGTTTTATAGATAGCTAGTAGGTCTATTTTAGTTATATTCCAAAGGGCCCGTGGCTATACTAGTCTGGACAACATAATCTATGCTACACCTGAGGAAGATGGGTCCTGATATTGGGGCAGCTTGGAACATTCCTACTCATGATCACAGAATGTGAGCTCAGATCTATAGGGATGCAGAGATCACATAAGCTCCTAAGCTGAATATGGGCCCCAGATCACACCAAATCAATGGGGTTTATAGTCAACAATATCTGTACACCTTTCCCATATTTGGGAGCTACTCTCTTCCCTGATGCAGCTATCTGGTCCTTTTTCCTACCATGACATCTTCTCCCCAGACAAGAACTTGGATCCACCTGCATATCAGATCTCAGGCTCAGAGAAAAAACCTAAGGAAGTTTTTTAAAGGGACTTCTTGGGATAGCAAAATAGCTTACTTGGATAATGCACTGCTTTGCTCTATGTGTGACCCAAGTTCGATGCCAGTCCCAGCCACATTGAAAGAAGCTTCAGTGCTGGGTCCTCTGTCTCTGCCTCTGCCTCTCTCTCTACCTGAGAAAAAGAGTGTATTTGTCTCTCATGCCTTCACTTATCCTGTTTCAAAGAAGATTGCCCTTGCTCTTTATATGTGATAAAGCCCTACCATCCTTCAGAGGCTAAAGCAAATGTCATCTTTCCAGAAGGAATCTTCATGGAAATAATCAGCTTGTCTTCCTATGTGCTCCTTTGGTCCTAGCAGACCTGTGACAAAGATGCACTGTGAGCTGTGGTTTCTCATACAGGTGGGGGTGGGATGTCACTGTCACCAAATCTATGACCCATTGAGAGATGCCATGTCTCAAACTGCATGTCTGATGCAGTGGGTCACCAAAGAAGTTAATCATCACTCAGTGCGTTTTCAGTGGAAACACTATTGCTGTTTTATTAACTCAAGGGAAGAACAAGTTTGCTTCATGTAAAATTCATCACCTTGTTCTGAGTGATGGGATCTCAGCAGAAAGCCTTTTATTTTATTTTATTTTCTCTTGCTGCACTACCTTTGTGTGTAATACAAGACAAAATGACTAGTCATAGTGATGTGTAGAAAAACATTATCTATTTAACTTGCTAAATGGTGCTTTTGTCTCCAGTTGTGCTTGAAAACCCTCTCGTTATCTGACTTCAGATACACTACTGCTTGAGGCAAATAGAACAAAGCAATTAGAATAATTAACAGTAAAATATCTGTTACAAATCTAAGACAGCTTTTAAGATAAACTTTATAAGTTTCATGAAAGGATTTATTGTACAGCTTACCATTTTTTCACTGCTGATGCAAAAGATATTATAACAACGTGATCAGAGAATTGAATATATAAAATAAGGAATAATGATAGTAAACTCAAATATAGTTATATTCTTTTTTGCCAGTGGCTTTCCTTATTTATAGATGTATGTACATTCTACATCTCAACAGCTACCTGGAAGCTTTTATTTTGCACCATAGTTTTAAAAGAAAATATAAATGTAATGTTTTCTTGTATTTCAGCTAGGTCTTCATTATTACAATTTAAAGGAAAGTGTATCTTCCTGTTGAGTCATTGTATCTACATATATACATAATGTATACAAATAAATATACTACATAAGGCATGTATATATTACATTAATGTTATAAATACAGAGTAAATGTATAATCTATGCTGTATATTTGAATTTTATGTTTGTATATCTATCTAGCTAAATAGTTCCCCAAAATAAAAAATAAGTCTTTTAGAAAACTGACATGAAATACAATCTCTATTTTCTCCTGGTAATTTTAATCTTTTGGATAATTGTAACAAAATCTAACATTTTTTTTGACAGAGAAGTAGGCCAGTGACATTGAGAATAGTAGGGTGCGAACCTCCAACTAAAGAACTGTATTTTTCAAATAAATGGAATTGCATATTTCCTTTGAAAAAATTTTCTAAACATTTGCTTTGCTTCAAGAGTTAGTATTTTGGGGACCAGGTGGTGATGCACCTGGTTGAGTGCCTATGTTACAATGCTCAAGGACACCCGTCCAAGCCCCCAGTCCCCACCTACAGGGGGAAAGCTTTGGTGAAGCAGGGCTGCAGGTGTCTCTGTCTCTCTCCCTTTTCTATCACCTCCTTCCCTCTCTATTTCTGGCTGTCTCCATCCAATAAATAAATAAAGATGATAAAAAAATTTAAAAAAGAAAAGTGGCAAAACATCTAAAAAGAGTTAGCATTTTTCTGGAATCACAAAAATGAACATGATAAACATACCCAACAGCTACAAGCACTTACGTTCCAGTGGAGATGAGAAACTAAAAACAACTTAATGAAAATATAATTCTTAGGAATTCTAACACATTGAGAAAGGAATTTTTAAAATATCATCATAAATATAGAATGTCTGATTGGAGTAGACTACATAGTGAATAAAATATACCTAAAGGAAAGAGATGGTAAGGAACATTCCAAGTGAAATTTTCACTTCACATAATTTTTTTTTGAGGGTAAGGAACATGCTTTATTATTTCAGTGGGTTCAGTGGGTTACCCGAGTCTGACACTCAGAGTATTTTTTTTGTTAGTTTGTTTTTGATTTTTCTTTATTGGGAGAATTAATGGATTATAGTCCAGTAAAATACAGTTGTTGGTACATGCGTAACACTCTAAACCCCCACCTAGGTCCTCCTTCCTCATTATTCTTCTAGGACCTGAACACTCCCACCCCCACTCCACTTCCCAGAATGCTTTACTTTGGTGCAATACACAAAATCCAGTCCATATTTTGCTTTTTTTTTTTTTTTTCTCCTCCAGGGTTATAGCTGGGCTCTGTGCCTGCACCATGAATCCACCGCTCCTGGAGGCCATTTTTCCCCCCTTTTGTTGCCCTTGTTGTAGCTTCGTTGTGGTTATTATTATTGCCCTTGTTGACGCAATTCGTTGTTGGATAGGACAGAGAGAAATGGAGAGAGGAGGGGAAGACAGAGAGGGGGAGAGAAAGATAGACACCTGCAGACCTGCTTCACCGCCTGTGAAGCGACTCCCCTGCAGGTGGGGAGCCGGGGGCTCCAACCGGGATCCTTACGCCGGTCCCTGCGCTTTTCGCCACATGCGCTTAACCCACTGCGCCACCGCCCGACCCCCCCCATATTTTGCTTTATGTGTTCCATTCTGTTCTTAGTTTTCAACTTCTGTCTAGGAGTGGGATCATCCCCTATTCATCCTTCTCTTTCTGGCTTATCTCACTTAACATGATTCCTTCAAGCTCCATCCAAGATGAGATGAGATGAATTCACCATTTTTAAGAGCTAATTAATATTCCATTGTGTATAGACTACAACTTGTAGTGGGTTTACTTGTGTAGACTACAACTTGCTCGTAGGTTTATTTTTGTTTTAGGGTCCAGCACGATCAGTTAAGTGCACATGTCACATACATATTTTAATGCTAGTTTCTTAAATAACAAAACCTTTGGTACAGAAATCTAAATAGATGTAATTGTATATGCTCTCTCTCATTGACTGGTACTGGGTGTTTGGAATAAGTGTTAAAAAGAGACTATGCAATGACTTACTGAGAATATTAACCAGAATGAGTGGGATATGATGTATAGTGTGTGTGTGTGTGTGTGTGTGTGTGTGTGTGTGTGTGTGTGTGTGTTATAAACAGAAAGAGATTCACTCTGAGGATTGGCTTGTGTGATCCTGCTTCAGACTTCAGCACTTTATCTCCTAGTCTGCCACCCCCATACCTGGATACTGTTGCATTCTTTTTTTTATTTTTCTTTTATCCACCTTCCAGCTCCCTGGAATGCTTTTCTTTTTAAAAAATTTCTTTATTGGGGGATTAATGTTTTACATTCGACGATAAGTACAATAGTTTGTACATGCATAACATTTCTCAGTTTTCCACACAACAATGCAATCCCCACTAGGTCCTTTGTCATCCTTTTTGGACCTGTACTCCACGCCCCCCCCCCCACCCCAGAGTCTTTTACTTTGGTGCAAAGTAAAATTTTAAATCATTTGCAGACTGCTCCACGCCATCCTGCAATCTAGACTTTCAGCCCACATTTTCAATACATGCTCTGCCTGCCCACCCCAACCTCAGTGCGCCAACTGTCACCAGTATTTCATGATCCCTTGATGGCTCTTCTTTAGTCTGTGATCCCTTTGCTTTAATCCCTAGAGTGTTGCTGCAGCCCACGCTGACTTCACCAGTGTCTCCTCTTCTCTAACGTGTTCTGCCCCTACAGCTGGACAGCTATATCCAATCACGCCTGCAGGTTCAGAAAATGGAGATGCGAAGCCTCATTTGAGGTGTGACTTCAGCTCCAGATATAGCTAGAGGAGGTTTGAAATTAAACTATCTTATATAAAAACCATCTTGATATAATAGAACCCCAAAAACATCAGAAAAAAAAAAGAATCCTTGGAAGTAAAACAATAGTTTCATTAAAACAATAGTTTAATTAAATAGTTTAATTTGTGTAAAATCAAATGCAACGAGTCATTTATTTAGTGTCCCTTTTGTTCTGCTTGAAACTGTTCTAGATTATTGAATGTCACATGTCTCATGGAATTTACCTTTGGGGGTATGTTTCCTGCTAAGAACACATGGAAAAGGTAAATGTAAAATTTCAGTGGTATTTCAAACTCTGAGTGAGGATTTGGAAGGACTAACTAAGCTGAAAGAGTTAAGACTATGTCTGTCTTTAGGTTTAGATAACCATTTTGATTATCCCCTACTTTTTTATAGAACATGAAAAATAAAATGTAAAGAGCAACTTTATAAAATCCTACTTATTTATGTATTTGTATGTTGACATTGGTGTTCATATTCCCTCTACAGATGCTTAGAATTAGGTTTTGAACACAGAAATCTCATATGTGAAACTACAGAGAATTCTAGCAGTGGACATTTGGACTAAAGAAATAATTTCCACAGAGACTATCTGGCTCAGAAGCTCAGTGCTGATTCATTCAGACCCTCAAGAATAGGGATTGCATCTCCTAAACATGCTGAACACTTACGGTGATGACCTCCTGGGTGGATTTAAAAGTCACAACCCCAAAGAAGGGTAGATGTGGGTAATTACTTCAACCAATCAGGCATAAAATGTGCTGCTAGTCTGAGGCTCATTTAATCTTCACCTTTCCACTTTGCTGTGATTGTAAAGGCATGGCTTTTCTTTTCCTGCATGGTTTAGAAGTTTAACCTTCAGAGAACAAAATGCACCAATCCATGGCATTCCTGTGGCCAATTTTACTTCAGAATATCACAGAAGGGGCTGCTGCTGAGGATTGGTCAGTGTTGGATTCAGAATTCAGGGAGTGGTCAGTCAGCTCCAGAGAGATTCACGTTGATAGCACATTTTATTGTGTGTCAGACTAGACAATGCACTCAAGGAACCTTCCAGAGCACCTAGAAGATCGTCTTGTCGCACTTTATTTTGAGGACTGCTATCCTTTTTTTAAAAAAAAAATTATTATTTATAAAATGGAAAGTTTGACATGACTATAGAAAAAGAGGGGTGACTTTCCACACAGTGCCCACCCCCAGAGCTTCATATCCAATTCCCTCCCTTGATACTTTCTCTATTCCTTATCCCTTTGGGAGCATGGACCCAGGATCATTGTGTGTGTAGAAAGTGGAAGGTCTGGCTTCTGTAATTGTTTCTCTGATGATCATGGATATTGACAGATCAATCCATACTCCCAACCTGTCTCTCTTTCCCTAGTGGGGCAGGGATCTGGGGAGGTAGGGCTCCAAGACACATAGTGGGGTCTTCTGCCCAAGGAAGTCAGGTTGACATCACATCATTTGGGACTTGGTGGCTGAAAGAGAGTTAATATAGCAGAACAAATTGTTAACAAATCATTAACCTAAAGGCAAGAGTATTGCAGATGAAGAATTGGGGTCTCTGTTTTGGAAAAAGCTAGTAGGTCTGTTTTAGGTATATTTCAGAGAGGATTGCTATCTTAAGAGTGACTTGTCCAAGACTTCAGAAGCTCAGCCCTAAGATCAGAATCCATCTGTGTTTCCAGATGCTGCTTTCTTTGTGTTTCTATTCTCATCACTGGACAGTCTTTTAAAAAATTCCTTTATTGGTGAATTAATGTTTTATGTTCAACAATAAATACAATAGTTTGTACATGCATAACATTTGCCAGTTTTCCATATAACAGTATAACCCCCACTAGGTCCTCTGTCATCCTTCTTGGACCTGTATTCTGCCCCCCCCACACACACACACCCCAGAGTCTTTTACTTTGGTGCAATACACCAATTCCAGTTGAGGTTCTACTTGTGTTTTCTCTTCTGATCTTCTTTTTCAACTTCTGCCTGAGAGTGAGATCATCCCACATTCATCCTTCTGTTTCTGACTTATTTCACTCAATATGAATTTTTCAAGGTCCATCCAAGATCAGCAGAAAACTGTGAAGTTACCATTTTTTATAGCTGAGTAATATTCCACTGTGTATATAAACCACAACTGACTTAGCTACTGATCTGTTGTTGGACACCTGGGTTGCTCCCAGGTTTTGGCTATTACGAATTGTGCTGCTAAGAACATATGTGTACATAGATCTTTCTGGATGGGCGTGTTGGGTTCCTTGATATATCCCCAGGAGAGGAATTGCAGGATCATAGGATAAGTTCATTTCTAGCCTCTTGAGAGTTCTCCAGACTGCTCTCCACAGAGGTTGGACCAACTGACCACCAGCAGTGCAGAAGGGTTCCGTTGACCCCACAACTTCTCCAGCATTTGTCACTGCTACCTTTTCTGATGTATGACATTCTCACAGGAGTGAAGTAGTATCTCATTGTTGTCTTTATTTGCATTTCTCTGAAAATCAAAGACTTGGAGCATTTTTTTTCATGTGTTTCTCGACCTTTTGGGTCTCTTCTGTGGTGAATATTCTGTCCATATCCTCTCCCCATTTTTGGATGGGGTTATTTGTTTTCTTGTTGTTGAGTTTGGCACGCTCTTTATATATTTTGGTTATTAGCCTCTTGTCTGATGTATGGCATATAAAGATCTTCTCCCATTCTGTGAGAGGTCTCTTGATTTGGGTAGTGGTTTCTTTTCCTGTGCAGAAGCTTTTTAATTTGATGTAGCCCAATAGGTTTATTCTTGTCTTAGTCTTCTTTGTAACTGGATTTATTTCATTGAAGATATCTTTAAAATTTATGCGGAAAAGAGGTCTGCCAATATTTTCCTCTAAGTATACAATAGTTTCTGGTCTAACATCCAAGTGCTTGATCCACTTGGAATTGACTTGTATTTGGTGAAATATAGTGGTTCAGTTTCATTCTTCTGCATGTTTCAACCCATTTTTTCCAACACCATTTGTTGAAGAGACTCTGCTTCCCCCATTTAATAGTCTGGGCACCTTTGTCGAAGATTAGATGTCCATAGGTGTGTGAGCTTACTTCTGGGCTCTCAGTTCTATTCCACTGGTCAGTGTGTCTATTCATGTTCCAGTACCAAGCAGTTTTGATGACAACAGTCTTATAACGCATTTTGAGATCTGGAAGCGTGATGCCTCCAGTTCTATTCTTTCTTCTCAAGGTTATTTTGGCAATTCTAGGTCTTTCTGGTTCCATATAAACATTTGTAGCATTTATTATATTATCCTAAAAAATGTGTTTGGGATCTTGATGGGGATAGCATTAAATTTGCAGATGGCTCAGAGTAGTATATTCCTTTTGATGATGGTAATTCTTCCAACCCGTGAACATGGAATATCTTTCCACTTCTTTGTGAATTTTTCAATTTACTTGAGTAGTTATTCATAATTTTCAGTATACAAGTCTTTCACTTTTTTGGTTAGGTTTATTCCTAGATACTTTGTTTTTGTTGCTATGGTAAAAGGAATTGATTTCTGGATGTTAACTTCTTCTAACTTAGTGTTTGCATAGAGGGATGCCACTGATTTTTGAATGTTAACTTTGTAGCCTGACACATTATTGTATTGCCTGGAGATTTCCAAAAGTTTCTTTCTGGATTTCTTTGGATTTTCTATGTATATTGTCATGTCATTTGCGAATAGGGAGAGCTTTACTTCTTCCCTTCCAATCTGTATTCCTTTTATTTCTTTCTCTTGCTTGATTGCTATGGCAAGAACGTCCAATACTATTTTGAAAAGTAATAGTGATAATAGATAGCTCTGTTTAGTCCCCCACCTGAGAGGGAATGCTTTCAGCTTCTCTCCGTTGAATATGATGGTGGGTGTAGGTTTGCTGTATATGGACTCCACTATCTTAAGGAACTTCCCATTTATTCCCATTTCTTGCAGTGTTTTGAGCATGAATGGGTGTTGGATTTTGTCAAAGGCTTTCTCTGCATCTATTGAGATAATCATGTGGTTTTTGGTTTTGCTTTTATTGATGTGGTGAATGACACTGATTGACTTATGTATGTTGAACCAGCCTTGCATTCCTGGGATAAATCCCACTTGGTCATGATGAATAATCTTTTTGATATACTGCTGTATCCAGTTGACTAGGATCTTGTTTAATATTTTAACATCTTTGTTCATCAGAGATATTGGTCTGTAGTTTTCCTTTTTTTGTTGTGTCCCTATCTGCCTTTGGTGTCAGGATGATGTTTGCTTCATAGAAGGTGGAAGGGAATGTTCCTGTTTCTTCAATCATATGGAAGAGCTTTAGAAGTATAGGTATTAACTGTTTCCTGAAGGTTTGAAGAATTTGTTTGTAAAGCCATCTGGTCCAGGAATTTTGTTGTTGGGAAGATTCTTAATAACTGTTTGATTTCTTTGTCTGTGATTGGTGCATTCAGGTTTTGTAGTTCATCTTGGTTCAGTTTTGGAAGGGCATATGTTTCTAGGAATTCTTCTGTGTCTTCCATATTCTCTAGGTTGGTGGCATATAGTTCTTCTTAGAAGTTTCACATGCTTTTCTAGATTTCTGTGGTGTCAGTTGTGATATTTCTTATATTGTTTACAATCCTATTTATTAGAGTCTTACTTTTTTAGTAAGTCTGGCTAGGTGTTTGTCAATCTTGTTTAATTGTTCAAAGAACCAAAATTTGGATTCATTAATCTTTTTTATGGTTCTCTTATTTTTGATGTTTTTTATTTCTACTCTAATTTTAGTGATTTCTGACCTCCTGGTTGCTTTAGAGTTCCTTTGTCCCTCTTCCTCTAAGTCCTTAAGGTGTGCAGTAAGGTTGTTTATTTGATTTTTTTTTCTTGTTCTCTAATGTGTGATTGTATGGCTGTGAGATTCCCTCTCAACATTGCTTTAGATGTGTCACCAATTATTTTGATATCTTGTGTCTTCATTTTCATTTGTTTCCAGGAACATTTGAATTTCTTGCTTGAGTGACTCTCTGACCCAGTGGTTCTTAAGCAGCATGTTGCTGAGTTTCCAAATTTTGTAACTTTTAGTAATTTTCTGTTTGTTGCTGAATGTTAGCTTTACTCCACTATGGTCTGAGAAGATACTTGGGATGATTTCAGTGTTCTTGAATTTGTTGATACTGTCTTTGTGGCCTAACATGTGGTCTATCCTTGAGGATATACTGTGTGGATTTGAAAAGAATGTATATACCTGTTTCTTGGGGTGAAGAACTCTGAAGATGTCCAGGAGGTCTATTCTGTCCATCTCCTCATTTAATTCTCTTGTTTCTTTGCTAAGTCTATGCTTCATGGATCTGCATGAGTGTGAGAGTGGGGTGTTGAAATCTCCCACTATTATTGTTTTACTATTTCTGTACTTTTATAGTTCTTTCAGTAGATGTTTGATGTATTTAGATGGTCACTCATTGGGTGCATAGATGTTAATAATTGTTAAATCTTCTTGACTGTTTGATCCTCTAATCATTATGTAATGGCCTTGCCTATCTTTTATTACTTTATTTAATTTAAAGTCTATTGTGTCAGAGGTGAGAATGGCTGTTCCAGCCCTTTTTTGTGGTCCATTAGTCTGTATGATAGTTTTCCATCCTTTCATTTTAAGTCTGTGTTTGTTTTGTTGGGTTAGGTGGGATTCTTGCAAGCAGCATATCGTTATTTTTTCTAATCCATCCTCCCAATATGAGCCTTTTAATGGGAGACTTTAAGCCATTGACATTTCTTGACATTATGTATTTAATGTATTCTAATTTCATTCAACAATTTTTTATTTGCTCTGATATTTGGCAAGTATTATGGTGATATTCTTGTTTATAAGAGGTCTTTTAGAACCTCTTTCAGGGCATGCTTGGTGATGATTGCCTCCTTTAACTGTTGCCTCTCTGAGAAGGTTTTGATCCCTCCATCTAGTTTGAATGAAAGTCTAACAGGATATATTATCCTTGGTTGAAACTCTTTTTAATTAAGGGCTTGATAGATATCTTGCCATTCTCTTCTGGCTTTTAGTGTCTGAGTGGAGTAGTCTGCTAATAATCTTATGGGTTTTTCCCCTGTATGTGACTTTTGTTTTTCTCTTACAGACTTTAGGATCCTTTCTTTATCTTTACTGCTTTTCATTGTAACTATGATATGGCTTGGTGTCTTCAGTTCTGGGTTGATTCTGTTTGGGACTCTCTGGGCCTCTTAAATCTTAATGTTCTTTCTGCTGTTTATGTCTGGGAAGTTTTCTTCTATTATTTATTCTAGAATGTTTACTTTTTCTTCCTCTCTTTCTT
This sequence comes from Erinaceus europaeus, assembly GCF_950295315.1. Taxonomy (NCBI): domain Eukaryota; kingdom Metazoa; phylum Chordata; class Mammalia; order Eulipotyphla; family Erinaceidae; genus Erinaceus; species Erinaceus europaeus. Next base: position 123,442,170 of record NC_080166.1, on the reverse strand, counting down.
CCTTTGGTAGGTCAATTATATAAATGTTACTTCTTTTGAGATTATCCATATGTCTCTGTTGTTGTTTTCAGTGTTTCTCAATCTCTTTTTTTAGTCTTTTACCTCTTTCTTAGTTTTTTCTACCTCATACTCTGGCTAATTATGTTTTCTGCTTCTGCTAATCTGCTTTCCCTTCCCTCAGCTTCTTTCTTCAGTTCAGTTATAGTAAAGTTTTTTCTCCTAGTTGGCCTTTTAGCTTCACTATTTCAGCTTTCAGTTCTCTTATTTCCTCAAGGTAATCATTATTTCCTTGTGGGTCTCATCTATTGTTTCCTTAATTACCATAGCCCTTTCCTCCATAGTTGTTTTCATTTCTATGATTATCAAGTTTATTATTGCTTCATACTTTTCTTATCTATGTTTTTTTCTGACTGATTTGGAGTTTCTTCTGGGCTTCTGTCATTGTGGTAGCAGTTTCATTTGCTCTTGATTTAACCTTTTTTTTTAATTGTTGTAGTTTTTATTTTCCTGTTCTGTTGTTTTTCAGTTGTTGTATTTGAGTACAAGCCACACTAAAGACCTTTCACAAATGCCATCACCAACCTCAGAAATTACAATAGCAACTGAAGCAAGGATTGATGCAGTTCAACCAATACCAGTTAGCCAAACAACACCTCCAGTCCAAGAAAAAATAGTAACTAAGACCAAAAAATAAAAGAAAGAAAGAAAGAAAGAAAGGAAAAGAGGTAAATCAAGAATAGACATTTTTTTTAATTTTTAAAATTTGTTTATTTATTTTCCCTTTTTTTGTTGCTCTTCTTTTTTATTGTTGTTGTATATATCATTGTTGTTTTTTTGAGCCAGGATCCTTACATCTGTCCTAAGAACAGACAATTTTGCAAATCTACTGTACACTATAAATTCCAGGACTATCAAGAGGAGAAAGGGAAGTATAAATGGGTGGGTGGGAAGAATACAGATCCAAGAAGGATGACAAAGGACCTAGTGAGGGTTGTATTGTTATATGGAAAACTTGCACATGTTATGCATGTACAAACCATTGTATTTACTATTGAATGTAAAACATGAATTCCCCAATAAAGAAATTTAAAAAAAAAGAAAAGAAAAGGGAGACACACATAGAGTCCGCCCCAAGTCAGATTTCTTCCCCCAAATAATTCACAAACGAGTATCAGTGTATTCAGAAAGCAAAAGAAGGAAGAAAAGAAGAAGAAGAAGAAGAAGAAAAAAAAAGAGCAGTGAAAGGAAAGTTTTTTTTTTAATTAGCTAGGAGCAGAGAAAAAGGAGAGTAGAGGGGAAAGGGAGAGAGAAACAAGTTCCTCTCACAATGGATAGGACCCCCAGTCACCTATCAATGGAAAATACAACAACAGTTAATTTTGTTCAGCCTGAAGAAGGAGGATGGACACGTGTATATAATAATAGTAATAATAAAATAAAATAGTAAAAAATCCTAACAGTCAGTCTGCTGTTTGGACCGCTCTGGATTGGCTGCTGGCAGCCTGAGCAAAGAAAGCCATTTATAAGAAGTATACAAAAATAAAAAATAAAAAATAAACATCCAGGAAATCTCTCTCAGGCAGGCCTGAGGTTCTGATTTTCACTCAAATAGAACTCCAGCCACCTAAAAAAAAAAAGCGAGAAGGAAAACAAAGAGAGAAAGACTTAGAATGACACCCCTTCTGAGCCAGGAGTCTTGGTAAAGAAAATAGCTCAGCAGGAAGCCTGCTAGGAGTGGCTGTGCAGCCCCTTGTGGGCTGGTTCTTGGGTGGGCAAAGGAGGGATGAATTCAGAAATAAGCCAAAGATTTTCTTTTCTTTGTCCTTTTGGCCTGTTTGCCAGCCGTTGAGTGGGTTATAGGACACTTTTTGGTGTCACCCTGGCCATTCTTTTTTCACCCTCCTATTGATGGTTCAGTATCCTACCCTATCCAGAGAATCCCAGGCTTTAAGCTGCTTCTTTTTGGAGCTCATCCCAGCTGTTGTTTCCAAGTTGCCATCTTGGCTCCACCCTGCTGAGAGACATTTAATGTTCCACCTGCTTTTAACAAGAAATCATTGATATATTTGCATTCCTGCCAGGGCATCATCTCACAAAGATGAAGTAAGCAGGGTATGCTGATGGAGTAGAGAAGGAGTCCTTGATGTAAGCACCCACGGAGCACGGAATTGATTGGGTTGGAGTCAAGGCCTGCAATTGGTGGTCATTCTGAATGCAAGGCAGATGGTCTGCAGTGCTTTCGATACTCCTGGGCATTTCTCAATTAGGAGTCTGCAGCATTTTCCTGATTCACATTAGGTAATGACATTAAATATATTCCTTATCACAGAAAAAGGAAACCTAATTACTAGATCTTGATGGAGCCTTTTGCTAGAGGCTAACCTCTTGACCAGTGACATATGGCCAGGATAAAAGAAAGGCGAGCCAGGAAATACATTAGGGGGGCTGTCAGTGTCCAGCAGCCCCCCAGGAACTGATCTGGGAAGTGTGCTTGCCCCTCTCTTTGTTCTCTTCCAATAACAGTGACTGCTGGTGATGCTGGTAGCATTGAAGCCACAGGTGTTGTTAATATCCACGAAGCCTCTTCCTAGATGCCTTAATTTTGCCACACACCAAAGCTTTGCAAAACAGATTTCCTTCCTTTTCCTTCCCTTCCCTTCCCTTCCCTTCCCTTCCCTTCCCTTCCCTTCCCTTCCCTTCCCTTCCCTTCCCTTCCCTTCCCTTCCCTTCCCTTCCCTTCCCTTTCTTTCCCTTCCCTTCCCTTTCTTTCCCTTCCCTTCCCTTTCTTTCCCTTCCCTTCCCTTTCTTTCCCTTCCCTCCCCTTCCCTTCCCTTCCCTTCCCTTCCCTTCCCTTCCCTTCCCTTCCCTTCCCTTCCCTTCCCTTTCTTTCTTTTTATGCTCTTCTTTACTTATACAATTTTTTTTCTGCCTACAGGGTTATCACTGGTGATTACAAGACTAATCCTCTTGTCCCAGTGGCCATCCCTCCCTTCTTTTCTCTTTTTGGTAGGGAAAAATAAAAGGGAAGAGAGAGAGGCTGTTGTTTCAAGCCTCTGATCCCCACCTTCACAAGAGGTAAAGCTGTGATGCAGGCAGGTGTGTGTGTCTCTCTCCTCTTCCCTATCTCCCCATTCTCTCTTAATTTCTTCTATCTTTAACCAATAACTAATAAATAAAAAATTGGAAATATGAGAGATGGTAAGGGAAGGCAGAGAGAGAGAATGAGAGAAAGAGAGAGAAAGAGACCTGCAGCACTGTTTCATTGCTTGGAAGCCTCCCCCCTACAGATGGAAGCCAGGGGCTTAAACCAGAATCCTCACACATGGTGATGTTTTCTCTACTAGGTGTGCCAACACCCAGCCAGCAAAATAGATTTTAAAGGTAAGTTTTGTGTTCACCTAATGGGTATCCGTGCTTTTCCTTCCTCCTTCCTCCTTTACCCAAGGAGAAAGTGAGGGTGCACAGCATTCAACTAGAACATAGCCAGCATTTGTTTTCCTCCCTCCCTCCCTTCCTCCCTCCCTCCGTTCCTTCCTTCCTTCCTTCCTTCCTTCCTTCCTTTCTTCTTCCTTAGTAATTAGTCACACAGATTGAGAAACAGTAACTACAAGCAACAATGACTTCCTACTTTTAAAAGAGTTTCCTGGCACACAGAGCTACAGCTTTCCCTCCTATGAAGATGTGTCGATTGAAAGGTCATTTCCAAATCAGCTCTCCTGAAGGTATATAGAGTTAAGACTTCAGCAACCAGGTGGTGGCACAGCTAGTTAAGTGCACGTTACTATGCCCAAGGACCCAGGCTCAAGCCCTCGGTCCCCACCTGCAGAAGGAAAGCTTCACAAGTGGTAAAACAGTGCCTCAGGTGTCTCTCTGTTTCTCACTCTCTCTCCTTCCCTACCCTCTTCCCTCTCAATTTCTCTCTGGCTTATCAAATTAAATAAAAAATTTTAAATCTTTCTTAAAAGTAAAAAAAAATAGGATTTTCCTCTTGAAAGAACACACATATATAGTTCTTTATGCCAGTACTATGAAGCCAATGCTCCCTGAAACCATTTTTTTATTTATATTTTATTTGATAGGACAAAGACAAAGTGAGAGGAGAAGGGGAGATAGAGAGAGGAAGATAGACACCTGCAGACCTGCACCACCACTCCTGGAGCTTCCTCCCTGCAGCAGGGAGTGGAGGCTCAAACCAGGGTCCTTATTCATGGTGATGTGTACATTCAATTGCATGCAATACCACCATCTCAGAAAGACTCTTTTCTTGACCACTGAATCAGAAATGGCCTCTCACCTTTCTACTCTTACACGGATGTTACCTACTGAGTTTGGTTTATTATTTGCCCTACAAGTAAGGAAACTCTGTGAGGACAGGAAACTGCCTGGTCTACTATAGCTTCTTCAGTGATATTGATGACTCACTGCCTGGTGCCATGGTGGGTGCCTAAGAAATAATATGGAAATGGAATGAGTGAGACACAGATCAACAGCTGAGGACAAAACTCAGAATAATGTGATCGCTGTTGGTGGCTTTCACTCGGGGCATTTCTTATGGGATTCCTATAAATTGAATGTGCATTTTGGGGCATGGGTGCAAGCTGCCTGACAAATAATGACAGAGAGACCTGCTACTGCAGATAAAGCCATCTCATTTATTAACCTTGTGCTACTTGTCAGACTCCTCTGTACTACATGGTTTATTTTTCAGGACTTTTTTTTTTTTCACTCCTCTCCACAGTGCTTGAAGGGTCAAAGCAGGTTTCAATAAGGAGGTAATTCCTGAACAGAAAAGAACAGCCAATTCTGCAATTATAGAGATCATGCAGGCATAAGATAAGTGATTAGTACCTTGGAACATTCCTACTCATGACCACAGAATGTGAGCTCAGACCTATAGGGATGCAAAGGTCACATAGGCTTCTATGCTGAATATGGGCCCCAGATCACATCAAATAGATGGGGTCTACAGTCAACCATATTTATACACCTTTCCCATATTTGGGAGCTACTCTCTTCCCTGATCCAGCTTTCTAGCCCCTTTTCCAGCCATGACATCATCTCCCCAAATGAGAACTTGGATCCACCTGCATATCAGAGGTCAAGCTCAGGAAAAAAAAAAAAAAAACTAGTATAATCATGAGCTCTTTGGAATATAACTAAAATAGGCCTACTAGCTATCATCAAAACGGAGACCCCAAATCTTCATCTGCAATATTCTTGCCTTTAGATCCATGATTAGTCAACGATTTGTTTGGTTTTATATGTTAACTCTCTTTTCAGCCACCAGGCTGCAGATGCTACCATGATGCCAACTGGACCTCCCTGAGCAGATGAACACACCATTTTGTCGTAGAGCTGCCGGGCTAGCTTCACAGGAGGGAGAGAGATGACCGGGGACTCATGGCTGAGCCGGGAAAGCAGTGCAATGCTGGCTTTATTCATCTGCGTTTATACTCTCCAGGAAGGAAGTGGTGGGTGTAAAAACAGGGTGTGGCTAGGAGAGGGGGAAGAGCAAAAAGAGAGTGCAAACCAGTGGGGATTAAACCAATGCCCTGCAGGCAGGGTAGATCCCAGGCAAAACAATGATCATGCAAATAGACCAACAAAGAGCTCCACTTCCCCAGAACCCTGCCCTACTAGGGAAAAAGAGAGACAGGCTGGAAGTATAGATTTACCTGCCAACACCCATGTTCAGTGGGGAAGCAATTACAGAAGCCAGACCTTCCACCTTCTGCACCCCATAATAACCCTGGGTCCATACTCCCAAAGGGATAAAGAATAGGAAAGCTATCAGGGGAGGGGATGGGATACGGAGATCTGCTGGTGAGAATTGTGTGGAGTTGTACCCCTCTTATCCTATGGTTTTGTCAGTGTTTCCTTTTATAAATAAAAATTAAAGAAAAGATAAATAATTAGCATTTAGCACCTTTAGAATTTCATTGCTTGAGTTTCTCTGACAGTGGAGAAATATCTATTTTTTTAATTTTTACTTCTTGCTATTTAATTTATTTTTTAAATGTTTCTCTTGTATTAATAATTTATTATAAGATTATAAGAATTCAGTGTATATTTCTACACCACACCCACTGAAAACCTCCCAAAAATAACCATCGTAGCTCTCTCAAGTCTTACAGTTTGCTTGCTTCTGTTTTGGGTGTGTGTGTGTGTGTGTGTGTGTGTGTGTGTATGTGTGTGTGTATGTTTGGCTAGTTCATATACATCAGTTCTCTAGATTCCACATATGAGTGGAACTATCCAGTAGTTGTCTTTCATCTCTTCACTTATTTCACTAGGCATACTTACCTCCAGTTCCATCCATTTTATCCCAAAGGACATAATATTCCATGGAATATATATCCATAACTTCTTTAGCCAGTCTTCTGGTAATAGGCATTTATTGAGGCTACTTCCTCTCCTCATGTATATGAAAAATGCAGCTATGAACATATGGATGCATATGTCTCTTCTAATTAGTGTTGCATGTCCACTGGATAGATGCTTGACAGTGGTATTGCTGAGTCATAAGGCGCTTCCATTTTTATTTATTTAAAAACTCTCCATACAGTCTTCCAAAGGGGCTTCCCCAATTTGCATTCCCACCAGCAATATAGAAGAGTTCCCTTTTCTCCACAACCTCTCCAACACCTGCCATTTCCTGGTGTGTTAATGGAAGCCATTGTTTCAGATGTAAAATGGGATCTCAGTGTAGTTTTAATTTGTTTTTCTCTAGTGATAAGTGAAGTAGGCATTTCTTTATGTGTCTGTGGGCCACGTGTAACTCTTTAGAAAACTGCCTAATTCTTTGGCCACTTTTTTCTTAGGATATCTTTGCTTTTTGCTAGGTTTATACCAATTCTGTATAGATGTTTCATACCAGTCATTTGTCTGATGTGTGATATACAAATATCTTCACCTATTTACTTGGTTGCCTGGTTATTATCCTTGTGTAGTTTGCTTTGGATATGCAGAAGCTCTTTGGTTTCATGTAATCCCATTTATTTACTTTTACTTTTATTTCCTATGCCCAGGAGATAAGTCTCAAATTCATCTTTGATGTGAAGGTCCTGCAAATTTTCACCATTTTGTTCTGTAAATTTTAGAGTTTCTCATCTTTAATTCATTTGAATTTGACCTTTGTGCATGGTTTTAGGTGGTGATCTAGATTCGCTTTTCTACATGTGACCGTCCAATTTACCCAGCACCATCTACTGAAGAGACCTTCTTTATCTTCATTGAGTACCGAGCCCCCAAGGGAGTGAACTAGTGATCTTGAGATTTTCACAGTCCTACTCAGCACCCCTCAACATTCTGAACACTGAAATAAAATTAGTTATTAAGAAAACTGAAATGATTTTAAACAAAGAAGGATAAGAGAAGTAGAAATTCAAATAAACCAAAGATCTACCTGGTTGACAATTCACTTGTTACATGTCCTGCCTTCATATCTACTATACTGTGGAATTCAGAGAGTGATCATTTACTGATTTTTGCTAATAATAATAATAATAATAATAATAATAATAATAATAATAATAAACATCTGGCCCCTGGGGAGGCAGCATAATGCTTAAAAAAGCTTTTTATGGGGGCCGGGTGGTGGCGCACCTGGTTGAGCGCACATATTACAAAAAGCTTTTTATGCATAAGGCATAGGTTTGGTGTAACTCTCATTAAAACAAAGTAAATAAAATAAATTTTAAAATCGATTCCCCTACCTCATTTTTGCCAGTTGTTGCTGGGGCCTGTTGTCTGCGCAGCAACTCCACCACCCACAAAGGCCTTTTACTTTTCTCTTTCTCCCCTTCCCCTTCATTTTCCCCTTCCTCTTCTCCTTGGTTGTTTATTTATTCATTATTTTCTAGAGCATGAGGCAGGTAGAGAGGAAGAGATAGACACAGAGACACATGTAGCACTGCTCCACTGCTAATGATGATCCCCTTTGAAGGTGGGATCCAGAAATGAAACCCAGGTCCTTGCACATGGTAACATATGCAGTCTTCTGGGTATATGCCACCACCCGACCCCTAACATTTGCTTTTCTTTATTTCATATGAGGTAGAGAACTTCACTTAAGGGGAAGAGAAACCAGAGTGTCACCCTGGTCACCCATTGTAGGGGAACAAACCAGGAGCTTCAGGCTTACAAGTTCTGTACTCTACCAGTTGAGCTATTTCTCCAACTGATTCTTTTGCTTTGTAAAATATTAATTAGTATATTTTTTAAACTAAGAAAACCCATTCCTGGGTATTTAGTTTAAGACAATAAGTCAGAGGAAAAACATGCATGTATAAAATTGTATAACCGGACTTTCACGGTGATTCAAACAAGTGGAAATGACCTGCTATGATTGCTTGCTCCATCAGTGGTTGTTCACTCTTGTTTAACCTTGTGAAGCAGAAAAGAGAGTGTCAAGTTAAAGAAAGAGTTAACTAATGAGACTAAGAAGGAGGGAAGCCTCAGATAACAGGCAACTTTGAGAAAGGTACCACCCCGCCCCCCTGCCCCAGTTTTGTATCTTAATGCTGATATTTCTAAATTCCTTTTTTATATTTATTTATTTATTTATTTATTTTCCCTTTTGTTGCCTTGTTGTTTTTTATTGTTGTTGTTATTGATTTCATTGTTGTTGGATAGGACAGAGAGAAATGGAGAGAGGAGGGGAAGATAGAGAGGAGAGATAGACACCTGCAGACCTGCTTCGCAGCCTGTGAAGCGACTCCCCTGCAGGTGAGGAGCCAGGGGCCACGTGCGCTTACCTCGTTGTGCTACCACCCTACTCCCTGATGTTGCTAAATTCTGAGGCTAAATTATCCCAGACAGAGCTATGAAGGAAAGATAACAGTAACTAAGGCAGCCAGACCTTGAGCGATGGGTCCAAGTCCCACCCCCTCAAAAGCCGCTGCTTCTGTAATGACACCTGCCCGCAGCATGCACCCCCTGTATAAGCTTGTATGGTCCCTTTGTTCCATGTGCAGAACTGTAGTGTGTGTGAAGTGAGTGTATGTATGGTCCTACAGCCTCTGGATCATGCCATGTGAGTGGGCCCTAACCTGCCTTTCTGTGGGCAGTCATTTCAGCCAAACAAGCACTCATCCTTTGGGTGACCGAGCATGTGTGCACTTAGGGGTGCCACTGCCTGGCTCCTGTGTTATAGCTTTCTGGCTTAGCCACTGGGAACAGATTTAGGCCTTCCCCATATTACTCTCCAAGGAAGAGTTTCACAAATATGGTTCTAATTTCCTTTTTCTTTTTTTTTTATTATATTTATAAAAAAGGAACACTTATAAAACCATAGCATAAGAGGGGTACAACTCCACACAATTATACCACTAGAACTCTGTATCCCATCCCCTGGCCCTGAATTACAGAAAGTACAAGAGAAATCAGTGGAAGAACTCATCACAGAAACCCATCCACACAAAATAACAGATATAAACAAATAAGCAAAGAAGCAACAATTTAAAACAAACTCAAAACAAAAATCAGAATGGATATAAATAAACCACATGTATTAGTAGTCACCCTAAATGTGAATGGCCTAATTCACCTGTCAAAAGACTCAGAGTAGCTCAACAGATTAAAGAACAGGATCCATCCATTATTTGTCTTCAGGAAACACACATCCAAAGAAAAGACAAATGGGAGCTTTATGTAAGAGGCTTGGAGCAAGATGTTCCAAGCTAATAATTCAGAAAATAAAAAGGGCAGGGACAGCTATTCTGTTCTCAGATAAAATAGATTTTTCAGGTAAAGAAAGTAAACAGGGATAGAGAGGAAAACTATATAATGGTCAAAGGATTAATGCAACAAAATGATACACATATATTTATGATTTAATACTTCAAGTTCTCTAACTGCCTACACCCCACAAAGTAGCAATGGTAGGGACTGCCCTACTCTCCAAAGGAAGGCTGGGCCATCCTGCCCTTCCACTCAAGGAAGACTGGTCCTGAAATGAGTGCAGCCTAGAATGTTCCCAACTGTGACCATGGACTGTGAGCTCAGATTGACAGGGACTCAGAGGTTACACAGGCTACTATGTAAATATGAATATATAAAGGCCCCTGGGTCAGGTGGATGGGGTAAACAGTTAATTTTATTCATAGATTTTTCTTCAAGTTTGAGAGCTAGCTACTCTCTGTCCTATTTCAACTTTCTAGCCCTACTCTCAACTCTGACACCATCTTTTCAGACAATATTTTTGTCCACCTCCATGTTAGCTATCAAACACAAACAAAAACAGTGAATGTCATGGACCCCTATACCTAAAATAGACTTTCTAGCTTTTTACCACCCTAAGACCCCTATTCTCATCTGCTCTATTTCTACTTTTGGGTTGATGTTCATTGATCATTTTTGTTCTGCCTTATATCTTACTACCTTTTAGCCACCAAGTTGCAGATGCATTGATGATTCCATCCTGCCTTCCCTGGGCAGATGACCCCACCAATGTGCACCCTGGAGCCCTATCTCTCCAGAGTCTGCCCCACTAGGGAAAAATAGAAACAGTCTTGGGGTATGGATCAACCTGCCCATGCCCATGTCTACAGGAGAAGCAGTTATAGACACCAGACCTTCCACCACACAGAGAATTTTGGTCTGTACTCCTCAAGGTGGGGGAGAAGTGATAGGGGAAGATGACCAGAGGGCTCTGAACTCCAATTCCAGGGGGACCCAGACAGAGAAGAGGAAAGAGGAAGGACATTCTGAAGATGAGGGTGTGACTTGGAAAGGAGGAGAGGGAAAACAGGGAAAACAAAAGGGCAGATAAATATAAATAGAGGTAGATAGATAAATAATAAGCAGCCTATATCTGCAACCTTGGGAGAACTACTGTAGCTTCCAGTGAAGGGGATGGGGATACAGAACTCTGGTAATGGGGATGGTACAGAATTATACCTCTATTTTTCTTATAGTTTTATAAATCAATATTAAGTCACTAATAAAATTTAAAAGGAATATATATAATGGTGTGCAGATAGCTATCATGGGGAGATAAGAAACTGGATCCATAATGGTCCTGGGTTTATACTCCCAGAGGGATAAAGAATAGGAAAGCTATCAAGGGAGGGGATTGGATACAGAGTTCTGGTGGTGGGAATTATGTGGAATTGTACCCCTCTTATTCTATGATCTTGTCAATATTTCTATTTTATAAATAAAAACTTAAAAAAGAGAAACTGGGGCGGGGTACATAGCATAATGGTTATGCAAAGAAATTCTCACGCCTGAGGCTCTGAAGTCCAAGGTTCAATCCCCTGCACTGCTATAAGCCAGAGCTGATCAGTGCTCTGGTAAAAAAAAAAAAAATTAAAATTAAAAAAATAGAAACTGTACTCATGTATTAACAACTGTCTTATAAAGCATTATTTCTCTAATTGAACAATTTGTAAATAAACAAACAAAATAAACATGCACTTTCCCTTTGAAAATTTAAAAATCACATTTTAGTCTGTTGGGTATGTTTATTTTCATTTGTAGAATATATTTAAAATGCTTTGGGGGCTGTTTCCTGGACATCAGAAAACACTAGTGTCATAAGAAAAAAAAACCTTATTACCAAAAAGCACAGATTAATGCAGTTTTTTCTTAGCTACTGAATGATTCATCAGCTATTTATTGAGCTTCAGAAAGAAGTTCATAAAAATGGGAAATAACAATTAAACCCTTCTGAAGTTTATTAATTACCAACTGACTTTCCTGATCCCATTATCTTACATAATAAAAACTATTCCTACACAGTATGTCTCTCTGTAATCTATGTGAATGCACACACTTACAAACACAATTATCTTTTCTAAGTGTGGACTCATGTTTTCTTGTTCTACCATTATTTCTCAAAAGTAGAACTTAAAACAGGAAGCTTCCAATTCTGAATGTGTTATTTTATCAAACCATTTATATACTTCTTTCAGATGACATTGCTTGCATTCAGTTATTTTTATTCCCTGTGAAGACTATAAGAAAACATTCAAATATCTCTTCAGATTAAAATTTTCAATTTCCTTATGTTTAGGTTCAATCTACACACATAGCTTTTTAGCATAATTTCTAATGATATATATATACATATTTATTTATATGTATCAAAATTCTATATACATGATTTCAGTAGTGATTTATAGTTTAAAAAATTCTCATTAAAAGACTCTTTTATGTAATGTTTCTTCTTTGGAAATTCATTGTCATCGCCATCTGCAAACTGACTCCCACACTCATCACTTCACTTCATCTGCTATCAGTGTCAGGGACAGCAAACTAATTTTGAAGTCCTCTATTACCTTCTAGATCTGGAGACTGTTCTCCCTCTTAGCTTGCTAGATTTTGATTTTAGGTTAATTATGTCTTCTAAACCTTCTCCCCCAAGTTTCTGTGTTCAGCCAATCCTGTAAGTACTGCTGTGCTTCAGGGACTCAACCTTGGCTCTTTCTATTGTCATCTTTCTTCTGGTTGAAATGCTCCATTCTTGTGACTTATTTTTCCACCAATAAATTGTGTCTCCCATAAAATGTGCATGTTCTTTCTTCCATAGTATAGACAGATTTTCCAACCAAGGACAATATTTCCCAGAGCAGGTCCTCTTAGAACTAGAAAAAGAAATCAGATTAATTCGTGACGGTAGGAGAAGAAATAGCTAAGTCATTTCTGGGTTAAGAAGCTCACATAAAAATATAACAACTATTTTTTTTTCCTGAGAGAAAGTTAAACCACACAATGGAAGTAACCTGTGAACCATAATAAGTATTTGACTAATACCAGTCAGGAACATTTGTAATAGAGATTTATGTGAATGAAGAATAAATTTCTGTTATATTAGGCAACAGATAAGGGGATTTTTAAAATTTTTATTAGTGACTTAATAATAGCTTACAAGAGTATAAGATTACAAGGTTATAGTTCCACACTGCACTCATTGCCAAAGTTCTGTCACCGACCTTTACGCCCCCAACCCCCACCCCCACTCACCAAGATAATGTTGTTTTTTTTTTTGCCACCAGGGTTATTGCTGGGACTCAGTGCCTATACAACCAACTCACACTTCTGTCTGACGTTTCTCTTCTTTCTTTTCTTTTTTCCTTTGTTTTGTTGATATATACAGAGAGAAATTAAGAGGAAAGGGAGAGATAGAGAGGGAGAAAGAGAGACAGCTGCTGACCTGCCTAACCTCTCTATAAGCACAAGATGTGAAGCTTGAAGCCTGGCCCTTCCACGTTGTAAGGCCTATGCGCTGCCCCCGCCCCCATGTGGGTATGTTTTGTTATACAAATTATTTAATACATAAATTGGGAATTTGAAATATGGAGTTATAGTTGAACAAATTTAATTAGAACTGCATTAGTATTTGAGGGTGAAGCAATATGGAAACCAATATTAGAATGCTGAAATATGGGAGCTAGGAGGTAGTTCCCTGGTAGAAAGTACACTTTGCAAGGACTAGAGCCTCAGGCACCACATGGAATCATCATGCATGGCTGGTATTGACACTCCATATCTAGTGATATATCTGTCTGTCTGTCTGTCTGTCTCTCTCTCTCACTGAAAAAGAAAAAGAGGAGTAGGCTGAAGCACATCTGGTTAAGAGCACACATTACCATGTGTAAGGACCCTGGTTCAAGCTCCTGTTCCTCACCTGCAGGGCTGGGGAAGGGAAGCTTCACTGCTCATAAATCTAATAATGCAGGTGTCTCTCTCTCTCTCTCCCCTTCCCTTTTAAAAATTATTAATAATTTAATATTAACTTATAAAATATGAGATAATTCAGCACCATTAGAGTTCTGTGCCCCCATTCCCTCCACTAGAAACTACAGTAGTTCTCCCAAGGTCACCCATATGGATTGACTATTATTTCTATAACTATCTATATTTATATATACTTGCGCATTTTTTATGGTTTGCCTTTTTTGAACCTTTCTAAGTCACACCTCTATCTGTTACTACTTCTAAATGTCCTTCCTTTTTTCCTCTTCTCTCTCCAGCTCCTGATGGAATTAGATTTCAGAATCTTTTTTTTTATTTTGTCTGGATTTTAAAAATTTCTTTATTGGGGAATTAATGCTTTACATTCGACAGTAAATACAATAGTTTGTACATGCATAACATTTCCCATTTTTCCATATAACAATACAACCCCCACTAGGTCCTCTGTCATCCTTTTTGGACCTGTATTTCCCCCCAGCCACCCACCCCTGAGTCTTTTACTTTGGTGCAATACACCAACTCCAGTTCAGAATCTTATGGTCATCTTCCCCTATTACTTCTCCTACTCTGGGAGTAGGGACAAAATTCTTCTTGGGGTTCAGAAGGTGGAATTGTTTCTCCACTGGACATGGGTGTTGGCAGGTTTATCCATACCCCCAGACTATTTCTATCTTTCCCTAGTGGGGTAGGGCTCTGGAATCTCTTTCCCTTTTAATCTCCTCCTCCCTTCTCAATCCTATCAAATAAAGAAAGTAAAATAAATAAGTAAATAAAATAAAAGTCTTCTGAGGGCAGTGCACTTGCACAGTTGCAAAGACCTGGAGAGGATCTGATGCAAAAAAAGGAAGTAAGGTAAAATGAAGCCACATATTATATGTATAGAATAATTGACAAAACCAAAATATTTAGAGATGAGAGAGAAAGAGAAGTGGCACAGGGTAGAGAGTATGCCTTGTGTGCAGCTCGTGTTCAAGTTCGTGCACCACACAGAAGTGTCTCAGCATCAGGGAGAAGATCTGGCTCTTCTCTGTCTTTGCCACTCTCTGTCTAAATGGGGGACCAAAAGTCCGCAAAAAAAAGTCAGTGGTGAACTTGTGCATGTTTAAGACCCTGGCTAAGTTTAGAGAGCCAAGAGGGAAAAGAGCAATGTAAGTAATAAATAAAAAGTAATGGGAGTCGGGCTGTAGCGCAGCAGGTTAAGCGCAGGTGGTGCAAAGCGCAAGGACCAGCATAAGGATCCCAGTTCGAACCCCGGCTCCCCACCTGCAGGGGAGTCGCTTCACAGGCGGTAAAGCAGGTCTGCAGGTGTCTATCTTTCTCTCCTCCTCTCTCCATTTCTCTCTGTCCTATCCAACAACGACGACAACAACAATAAAACAATAAGGGCAACAAAAGGGAATAAATAAAATAAAATAAAATAAAATAAAAGTAACAGAAAGGCCTCTGAAAGGTGGCACTTAAAAAGATTATTAGTGATTTAATATTGATTTACAAAACTGTAAGATAACAGGGGTATAATGTTGCACCTCTCCCATAACCAGAATTCTCTGTCCCCATTCCTGCCATCGAAAACTGTGTTAGTTCTCCCAAGCTCATGGATATGGGTTGACTATTATTTTTATAACTGCCTATATTTATATGTATATTTGAATGTGGCATTTCTTAAGGTGATAATATTTTACTAACTTTATACCAATCCTCTAGAAAAGGTTTAGTGCTTTAAAGGTTTTTGAGGGGATTTGATTTCCAAGGCAAATCCATGGAAGAAATAACTGAAAATCTAGTCTTCATTAAAAGGAAAAACATACGCTCTTTAAAAGAGCCTGTCCTGGTGTATTGCACCAAAGTAAAAGACAGTGCGGTATTGGGGGAGGGTTCAGGTCCTGGAACACGATGGCAGAGGAGGACCTAGTGGGGGGGGGGGATTGTTATGTGGAGAAATGGAAAATACAAACTATTGTATTTTACTGTTGACTGTAAATCATTAATCCCCCAATAAAGAAATAAAAAAATAGAATCCTGTCAATTGAATGCTAAGACAAGCCACACACTGAGGGCAAAATATAGACATATAAAATGACATATTTGATAAAATATTGCTATCCAGCACATACAAAGAACTCCAAAACCCAACTATTTTTAAAAGCTTCAGTAACCTGATTAAAAGTAGACGTAATATCTGGGCAGACACTGTGATAAAGAAGACACACAAGTGGAAAATATTCATAATAAAAGTTGCTCAACATTAGTGAGCTATAGATTAAAGTGATTGAGATCCAAAACTTTTAGATATATATATATATATATATATATATATATATATATATATATATTTTTAAGCAGAGCACTTTTCAGCTTTGGCCTATGGTAGTGCTCAGGATTATACCTGGGACCTTTTTGTACAACCATCATGGTGGTTTAGAAGCTAAAGTCCAAACTTTATTTTATTTTATAGAACAGAAAGAAATTGAGAGGGAAGAGGATATATATATATCTATCCTCTTCCCTCTCAATTTATATATATGGAGAGAGAGAGAGAGAGAGAGAGAGATCTTCATCACTGCTTCCCACTTATGAAATTCCCCACTTCCACCACCCCCACCCCTCTCCCCCCCACCCCCGTAGATGGGAACCAGGGACTTGAACCTAGGCCTTTGTGCATGGTAATATATGCGCTTAACCAGGTGCCCCATCACCTACCTCCCCAAATCCAAAATATTTTAACACCAAATGCCAGAGGATGTGAAGCACTAGGAGCCCTCATTAGTTACAGTAATTAAAATATGATGTAGTCACTTTCAACTCAAGAGCTTCTTAGAAAACTCAGCACTGCTCATACACTGGGCAGTAGCATACTGAGTAGGGTGTACATGTTACCATGTACAAGGATCCTGGTTCAAGCCCCTGCTCCCCACATGAAGGGTGGAAGCTTCAGGAGTGACAAAGCAGTGCTTTAGGTCTCAGTCTCTCTCTCTCTCTTCCTCTGTATCTTGCCTTATCTCTCAAAAGAGAGAGAGAAAAAGGAGGTGGAAGAGGAGGGTGGGGGAGTGGGAGGAGGAGGTGGAGGAAGAAGAGGAGGAGGAGAAGAAGAAAAAGAAAGTAGGCAGGAGAGAAAAACTCTTTGTCAGGAGTAGTGGATTCACTGTAGTAGCACCAAGCTATAGTAATGATCCTCATGGCACAGATCCAATAAAACAAACAAAAAGCCTAAACGTACTCTTACTATAGAATCCAGTGATGTTGCTCCTTGGTATTTACCCTGAAGAATAAAAGCTAATGTCCATAAATATTTGCACACATGGAGTTTATAGTAGCTTTATTTATAATGGTTGGAGTTTGGAGACAAGCAAATTGACTTTCGGTGTTGATAAATTCAGTGATAAAAAGTAAAGACATGGACGTGAATGTGGATAAATTATTACTAATATTATAGAAATACTAAGCACCTGAAGAAATTACCATCAATAATCAAATAATCATGCACAGAATTGGATAATATTAAAAAGATATATATATATTTTTTACCAGAGGGGGGAAGAACCTACTAAACTGGATTGTGAAGAACTAGAACATCTCAACAGACCGATGAAAGTTTAAAAATTTAAGTTGTAATCAAATTTCTCACAACAAAGGCACTTTTGAGACTAGGGGACTTCACGTTTAAATTGACTGAATATGCAAAGAAAAATGAACACAAATACTTCTTAAAATTTTTTATTGAAGAGGGAGGCAGACTTACAAATTCACTTTATAAAGCAAGCATGGATTATCCCTACAGCAAAACCAGGTAAGGTGACTATCAGAAAAGGAAAAAAAAAAAAAAAACTTACAGAGCAATATCCTTGATAAGCTAAAATGCAAAAATCCTCTATGAAGTACAATGAGACCTAATTAAACAGCACATAAGACACATCATATACTATAATCAACTAAGATTTATGCCTGAGGCATAGGGCTGACTGAAAATATAAATAAACATGAAGCTCAGTACACAGCATTAGCAGCTTTAAGAATATGAAACATATCATCTCAGTAGGTGCAGAAAAAGCGTTGGGCAAAATTCTTGGCAAAAACTCTCAGCAAATTAATTATAGAACTTAACTAAGGGGGCGGGAGGTGTCTGGCGGTAGTGCAGTGGTTAAGCACATGTGGCACAAAGCGCAAGAACCTGTGTAAGGATCCTGGTTCGAGCCCCCAGCTCCCCACCCGCAGGGGAGTTGCTTCACAGGCGGTGAAGCAGGTCTGCAGGTGTCTATCTTTCTCTGCCCCTCTCAATCTTCCCCTCCTCTCTCTATTTCCCTTTGTCCTATGCAACAATGATGACATCAACAATAATAACCACAACGACAAAACAAGGGCAACAAAAGGGGGGAAGCATAAAAAGAAGAACTTAACTAAGGTTGCATATAACAAGCCCATGATTAGCATCATATTTATTAGTGAGAAGCTACAAGAGTTTTCTCTAAGAGGAACCAGATAAGTTTCTTTCTCACCAATCCTATTCAACTCAAAGTTCAAGTTTAAAAAAAAAAAAAAAAAAAAAAGAAAGAAATGATGTTTAAATATTGAAGACCTTATACAACCTAATACCAGGGGTGCAGGTAAATGGCTTAAAGTGGGCAGATTAAATGAACAGAATATTTTTTTCAAAGACTCAGCATCACTAATCATCAGAAAAATGCAAATAAAAACCCACAATGAGACATTACTTCATACCTGTGTGGAAGACTATTATAAAAAAAAAAGTAATAATGAGTATGGACAAAAAGCAGCCCTTGTACATTGCCAGTGGGGATATGTATTGGTACATGTCATAGCCAACAAGATCAGAAAGAACTGCTGGATGACTCAACAGTCCCACATCTGTGTATGTGGCCATGGGAATGAATCAGTATCTTAGAGACATTTGCATCCTGTGCTTATTGCAACATTGTTCACAATAACCAGGGTATAGGAACAGCCTGAGTGTCCGCAGTTGGATGAATGTATAAAGAAATCATTATATACAGAGCTGGGGAGCCAGCATAATGGTTAAACAGAAGACTCATGCCTGAGGCTCTGAGGTCCCAGGTTCAATCCTCAGTACCACCATAAGCCAGAGTTGAGCAGTGTTCCAGTCTCTCTCTCTCTCTCTCTCTCTCTCTCTCTCTCTCTCTCTTTCTCATAATAAAATAGTTGTTATAAAAAGAAAGAAAATATGATCTACAACTGTACATCACAATATTATGCAGTGCTACTTCTCCAATAAAAGGAAGGAAGCCAGACCCAAGTGGTGACACAATTGTAATCTCTGGACTTCCAAGCATGAGACAGATCCTGAGCTCAATTCCCAGTCCACCCTGTGAGGAAAAGCATCCCTCCAGTACGTGTACAGCTGCAAGCCATTGCCAGGAAGCAGTGAATACTGTATCTCTGATCTTTCTCTTTTCTCAGTGGAAGATTTTGATACAGTCCTGTTCCTGTGCCCAGTATATACTAAGTTAGGGCATAGGAGAGGAGAAGTAACTGGTCAACTTTATTTCTCCATGGGTAATAAGGAACAGTATTGAAATTTGACAGAAAATATTGTCACTCAGGGATCTGCACTGAATCAACATAACACCTGGGAACACGTTATCTTCCTTACAGGAGGAAGCATGGTATGTGACCATAAACTGAGTGACTCTAAATATGGGTTTGTTTCTCCACCAGAGATTCATGTTCCATGCCCACATTTGTAATAGGGCTTTCCAGAGAAACATAACTGATAGGATCTAAGTGTATTATATTCATATAGATAGATTTCTTATTATGAGAAATCATTTCACTTAATTATGGAGCCTGGAGCAGCAAATCTGCAGTCAAGGTGGGAGACAGGAGCGCTGGGAATGCAGATGAAGTTCCAAGGCAGTTTGCTGGAGAATCCTCTGGCTTGCATTCAGCTGCTGAAGCTGTAATTTGGGTGATACCCTCTTACTCCTGATGCTTCCTCATTCAGTGTAATGAATGAGTGACTAAATCCTGGTAATTTGACCCATTTTTTTTTACCCATCTTCTTTGTCTCTACTGGGACCTGATATAGTGAGTCATATATTGTGCTCAGACTATCCTTATACTCTCTGCATGGGGATGTTTTTGCCTGTTCTAGTCTTGCTGGACCTTTGCAAAGTGGCTTTGTCTCAATAAGGTTACCACAGCACTCTACTACCTCAGACTTTTCACTGTGTGTCAGTGATTTCAGGATTAAATTCAAACTCCTCAGCATGCACACAGCCCTCCCTCTCATCTGTTCCATTACATTTATTCAGATTTATCTCTAGTTACTTCTTAACTGAAACCTGACATTGAATCTAAAGTGCTTCTCTGTGCTATTCTGTGATTTATTTAACACCGTTTTTGGCCTTGCCCTTCTCATTCTTTCTAATGGAAAGCTTAACTCATACCTTCGTTTGGCAGCCACTTTTTTTTTTCTCAGAATCTCTTGTCCTCTTCACTGTCTCCCTCATGTATAAGATATCCTTTTTCCTAGGTCCAACAGTACCTGAAGTTGCTATCTTTTCATTTAAAGTTTAACTACTATATATTGGTGTTTCTGCCTGCCCATCACTTACTGGAATTTCTAGAGGATAAAGTCTATGGGTTCAAATATTTTTTTAGCTCACCTTTTAGAAAACAAGCATATTTAACTACTAGAAATATTAGAGACTTCATTTCTGCCTTCAAAGAGTTGACTCTGCAAAAGTGGAGCCTAAATGGAGTGAAAAAATAAACAATTAAGATGCTTTAAGAGATGGTGAAGGCAGCGAAGAAATCAGTGTGATGTGATGAATAGGAAAGTCAGCAACTGGCTGTAAGTTGAATGGGTATATAGCTGTTATCCACACAGAGAGTGGTTTCCTATGAATTTGTAGAGATCTATCATGCCTGCTATATAACATGTTTATATGTGATTTTTTTTTTCTTCCACCAGGGTTTTTGCTGGGGGCTTGGTGACTGCATGATGACTCCACCAATCCCAGTAGTTTTTTTTTTAAATCCCTGGGAAAGACAGAAGGAAGAAGAGAGAGAGGAAGGAAGGAAGGAGAGAAAGAGAAAAAGATGCCTGTAGCACTGCTACACTGCTCCTAGATCTTCCTTCCTACAGGCTAGAACTGGGGGCTTGGGTCCAGGTCTTCACACATGGCAATGCGTGTGCTCAACTAGTATATGTAAGTTATGAGATACAAATAGTAAGGATGTGTTAAAAGTATACACTAGGATGATCAGCTTAATTTTGAGGTTAAGTTAGAAGAAGGATAGCATTTGAATTGATGGACAGCCTGATATAGGTAAGTGAAGAAAACTAGAGCATAATAAACAAGAGATTTCTACTAGTTTGACAGGAGACTGTGAAAGATATTCAAGTGACGAAATTTGAAATCATTTCAGTAGAGCTCTGTAAGTGACAAATACTTTGCTTAAAACATTCCTCCTTGGGGCCAGGTGGTGGCGCACCTGGTTGAGCACATACACGTTCCAGTGAGCAAGGACCCAGCTTCCAGCCCCTGGTCCCGACCACTTGCAGGGGGAAAGCTTCACAAGTGGTGAAGCAGTGCTGCAGATGTCTCTCTGTCTCTCTCCTTCTCTGTCACCCCGTTCCCTCTCAAGTTCTGACTGTATCCAACAAATAAAGATTCAAAATTAAAAAAAAAAAAATACATTACTCCTTAACTAAAACTATTGGAAGAATCTGCTTTCTCCTTTCTCCACCCTCAAATAGTATGCCTTCCTACCCCTACCTCCCCTTCCCAGAAGTAGAAGGAGAAGCAGAGCAGACAAAGAAGGGGCAGAGTATTAGGTGACACCATGCTCAGCTGAGAAATGTACTGTAATGGCAGTAGGGATGTCTAAGAGCCAATTTTGATTTCATTGTTCTCCCACAATGCTAAGCCATTTGGGCACCCTCCTAAGTCAGCAGGAGCTTTGATTTTGCTCACATAAAGGTACACTAGCAGTGTTTGCTATTTACTTGAACACACGTGTGTGTGTGCGTGTGCGTGTGCGTGTGTGATGAAAATGAAGCATAGAGGCTAAATATTGAGAGTGACTATAAATCCTTGAATAGAAAACATGGAAGCTGAAAGAGGACATTTGAAGTTACCATGGGGTCGCAACAACCTCCCCCTGCCCCCTGCCCTCTTCATCGGCTTATTAAATTTGCATTCTATGCTACTAAAACCATTTGTTTCACTACCTTTTGGCTAAGTGCAAAACTGTTCTGGCTTCATTAGAGAAGCTGAAAACAATTGGGTAAATTTGATTTTTTAGCTAATTAATGACAAAGATTCTATATCTTTGTAGTTTTCCTTTTTATTAGTCTAAAAAAATTAAAACTAGAAGATGTAGCTTGACAGATGTAATGAAATTAAGAGAAGCCCTAGATCTGCCTCCAAGATAATGATAGAAAAATACTTAAATCCAATAAAGTCCAATAAAATTTTTTATCCTATTATGAGCACATTGTTAAAGTTCACTGATATGTCCCAAGGTCAAAACCACCCACTTTGTTGTGCAAAGGTCTTATGTCAACAGTTCCCATCAAGGCCAGATGGGCTGCCTCGAATGACTTATCTACTGTCTCTTGCATTAAGTACTGTGGGCTGCTCAGGACATATTTTAAGTTCTGTGGTTATTTTTCAGGGGCATCTGTACACTCAAGATTCATTTAACGCATTCCCCTCATGCGGATGTTACTGTTCCAGTCCCTTGTGAGAACATGTGTTGCTTACGTTAGAAGACTTTAAGTAACAAATTGACTTCCGTTCCAAATGCCTTCGAACATTTTAACCCTCAGGAATATCCATAATTAGGTGAAGGAAAATTGAGATTGGGTTAAGGCATAAGAAGTAAGTGAAAATAGCACAGGGGAAATTTTCTAACATAGGTCTCCCTCTCCAGGGACCCAGTCTGTGAGGAACGGTGAGAGGAGAAGGCAGTTGTCTGGAAGCAGCCATTTTACTTTTGCAGTCCTCCCAGTTATTTGCCACGGGGCAGCGGCTGTACCCAGGTAAGGATATTCTTAGGAGGGCAGTCAGTCTACTACCTAGAAAGTGGAGTGTGGAAATTGATGTAGGAATGTCTGCAAGAAGCAGAGATTTCGAGGCAAAGATAAAGTTGACAGCTGTTCCAGGCAAAGGCAAAACGGATTAACTTATTCAAAATTAATTTCCACGTTTAGACTTGAGAGATATCAGTAAATCCCCTCCCTCCATGTTTCTTTGTTCCTCAATAAACTGCACTCTCTTTGACCTACTTAAGAGCATGCCTCTAGATTCACCACACACTTTGTGCATGTTTTTAAAATCATCACCAGGGCTTCACTGCTCCAGGAGGACTTTCTTTTTCTTTCTAGATATAGAAACAAAGAGGCAGATAAAGAGAAAGAAGACGAAAGAGACCACCGCACCCAGCGCCAAAAGCTGTCTCCAATAGTATGGGAGTCAGGTTTGAACCTAGGCCATGAACATGGTAAAATAGCACATTGTCCAAGTAAGCTGCTCCTACATTTCACGGCCTTTTAAAAAAGATTTTATTAGGGGCCAGGTGGTGGCTCACCTGGTTAAGCGCATGTGTTATAGTGTGCAAGGACCCAGGTTCAAGCCCCCAGTCCCCACCTGCAGGGGAGAAGCTTCACGAGTGGTGAAGCAGTGTTGCAGGTGTCTCTCTGTCTCTCTCCCTGTCTATCACCCCCTTCCCTCTCAATTTCTGGCTGCCTCTAACTAATACATAAATAAAGATAATAAAAAAATCTTTAAAAAAAAAGATTTTATTATTATGGCTGGGAAGATGACTTGGTCTCTAGAACTGCTTGTATGTGAATGGTGTTCTGCTTCTCTCTCTCTCTCTCTCCCATGTGAAATAAATAAATTTTATAAAAGTATGTATTATATTTATTTTTATTAAAATTCTATTTATTTATTACTGGATAGAGACAGAGACAAATTAAGAGAAGAGAGGGAGATAGAGAGAAGGAGAGACAAAGAGACATCTACAGCCCTGCTTCACCACTCGTGAAGCTTTCTGCATGCAGGTGGGGACCAGGGACTTGAATTCAGGTCCTTGTGCACTGTAATGTATGCACTCAACCAGGTGTGCCACCCACCACCTTGCCCATTAACTACGCATTTTTATAAGAAAATGACCAGAGTACTACTCAGCTCTGGCATATTGCAGTACCAGAGACTGAACCTGGGGCCACTGGAGCTTCATACATGCAACTTCCTATGCTCTGTGCTGAGTTACCTTCCCATTTGTACTTTTATATGTATGATTTCTCACATATCATTTCATTTTAACCTTACAATAGTCCTGTGTATTTGGTGGGACAGAGGAGGTGTCATAAATATATATATCAAGAAAGTAAGACTCAGAGAGCTCCTAGGTGAATTTGAGGGCCTTACAAACTAGCCAAGTGTCAAATTGGGGTCATTTGTTTCTAAACTCATAAGCGATTCATGATGCGCTCTTTACTAGCTCACAATCTTGTTGTGATATCATTTTTCCTTTCCCAAATCTCATTTCTTACCACTTTCTCACTTTCTGATCTTTAGTTCAGATACACTGACAATCTTTCAGGTCTGTCATGTGGCCATCTTACTCATGGCTGAATATTGACTCCAGTTCTCTGCTTTTGCCCTTAAAATGCTGACAAAAGTGACTGGTTAAGGGTTGGATTTCTTAGGGAGGAATTGGCATTGGGCAGGCATTTTGCTTTGGTGGAAGGATAATTGGAAGAGAAGAGACATAGCCAGAGGCAAGAAATCCAGACCCTCAAATTTCCAGCAAAGCTTCCCACCCAGAGGATTTTAAATATAGTCAGGAGGTGGGAAGAAGGAAAATACTTTGTTCTCAACATTGCACAATATTACAAGATTAAGCTTTTTCCTTTCACACAAACTGCTGAAGGACAGATTTTTGATGGCCTCTGTGGCATTGGGCAAATGGCCATTTCTGGTCTATCGCATTGGCTTTGTCTGAGGAACTCTTAGTCAGGCTTCACATTTCATCCTGTCTGTCATCATCACTCCCAGAGGGCCTTTGTCAACTACTCTCTCCCCAACACTTCCAATGCCTTTCTTGCCCTCCATCTTTATATCTGTCACCCTTGATGTGCTGTGATTTACCCCCCTGTAGTATGTGAATGATGTGATAACAGCATGTGTTTTACTAGGTGTCTGGCTCACAGTAGGTCCTTGGGTTTTACTCTGAGTGAATAAGTGGTGAATGATTATAAGAATCATGGCTTGCATAGTCCTGATTTAAATCTATCACTTAAAGCCAGATTTCAAATCTTCTTATTAGCAGTCCTCTGTTGTGCAATGTACAGGGCATTGGGCTTCTACAGTGAATCTTGTTGTTTTTCCAATTTTTTTAGCAAGCTGAGAATGTCAGCAAATCTGACTTTTAGATTACTAACCAAGAAATGACCCGAGTGCAACGTATCAGGAAAGGTGTTTATTATTCCCAGTGGAATCATAATTCTGTTTCATAACTAAGAGGAAGTTTCAAGATATGAGACCCCAGAGTCAGGGCACTGGAGAGTTTCAAAGGGTCAGGCAAGGAGATAGCCTGGGGTTGCTTCAGTTGCAGTAAATTTATTGGATAGTTTCCTAAGTCCACTTGCTTGTCTTTGATTGGTAGACAAGGCTTTAGAAAGAGGCTGCAGCACCAACTCCCTACCTGTGGGGGGGGGATTGCTTCATAAGCAGTGAAGCAGGTCTGCAGGTGTCTATCTTGCTCTCCCCCTCTCTGTCTTCCCCTCCTCTCTCCATTTCTCTCTGTCCTATCCAACAACGACAACATCAATGACAACAATAATAACCACAACAACAATTAAAAAACCAAGGGCAACAAAAGGATATATATATGTATATATATATATATATATATATATATATATATATATATATATGGATATATATATAATATATATATAAGGATATATATATTATATATATTATATATATTATATATTATATATATAATATATAATATAATATATAATATAATATAATATAATATATAATATATATAATATATATAATAATATATATAATATATATAATATACATTATATATATTATATATAATATATAATATATATAATATATATAAAACCTTATATATATATTATATATATATAATATATATATATATATCCTTTTGTTGCCCTTGGTTTTTTAGTATATATATATATTAAAAATATATATATATGTATAAATATATATATGGCTGCAGGGTGAGAGTCTGTAGTCAAAATGAGCAATTGATCTCTTGTTTTTTCCTTTGTACTGAATTGCTGAGTCAGGCTATTAAATTTTCACCTAGAATTTTCAACATGGTAGAGACAAAAATGGAGTCTGTTTGACTCAAAACAGGGTCTACAAAGTGTTTCGTACATTTACAAATATTACAACATCTCTAGTCACTATGTGGTCTTCTATATATAATAGGAAAACCTAATATCACTTTGAGTGAACAGAAAGAATAAATCAAAAACAGTCAACCTCCCAGTCTCCAGCTGTACGGGGAAAGTTTCATGAACTGTGAAGCAGTGCTGCAGGTATCTCTCTCTCTCCCTTTTAATTTTTTATTTCTTTATTGGGGAATTAATGGTTTACAGTCAACAGCAAAGTGATCTCTCTTCCTTACTGTCTCTCTTCTCATTTTTTCTCTGTTCTGTTTTTTTTAAATCACTTTGCTACTTTTTCTGAGCCATCTTCTCACACCCCTTAACTTTCCTGCCTTGGATTTTAGTTACCTCTATATTTAATCCATCCACCAAGACTTGTGAACATTTCCATAAACTATTTGTTTCCTAAGCAGAGCAAAGTGATTGGTCCAAATAACAGTAAAAATGCAGATTTATGGAAAGTTCCAAATAAGCAGGGTGATCCATTTGAATTCTTGGGCTGAACATAATCATCCTCTTTGTTATTGTTAAAATTTTCTCAAGATTGTCCTTCCTCAAGTAATATCTTCCAAAATTCTTTACTGCATTTCTTAGTCCTGATATGCAACTTCTGAGAACTCTGATAGCAATTTTAAAAACATTTTATTTATTTACTTATTCATTTACTGGAAAGAGACAGATAAACTGAGATGGAAGAGGGAGAGAGAGAAAGGGAAAGGAAGAGAGAGACTTGTAGTACTGCTTCATTCATTCATGAAGCTTCCCCCTGCAGGTAGGGACCAGGGGCTTTCAAATGAAAGGGATTTTGTTTTTATTCAAAGGAATAAATGCCTCCCAAGAATTATCTATCTTTTTTTCTCTATTTTTTATTGACTTAGTAATGATCAACAAGAACATAGGATAAGAGGAGTACAATTCCACACTATTCCCACCATCAGAGTTGCATATCCTCTCCCCTCCCTTGAAAGCTTTCCTATTATTTATCCTTCAGAAGCATGGGCCCAGGATCATTATGGGGTGTGAAAGGTTCAAGGTCTGGCTTCCGTAATTGCTTCTCCGCTGGACATGGGCTTTGGCAGGTTAATCTGTACTCCCAGCCCGTTGCTATCTTTTCCTAGTGGGGCAGGGCTCTGGAGAGGTGGGGTTCCAGGACACACTGGTAAGGGCATCTTTCAGGAAACTCAGGTTGGCGCCATGGTACCTTCTGCAACTTGGTGACTGAAAAGCATTAAGGTATAAAACAGAACAACTGGTAGCTGGGTGGTAGTGCAGCGGGTTAAGTGAAAGTGGCGCAAAGCGCAAGGACCTGCATAAAGATCCCAATTCGAACCCCCAGCTCCCCACCTGCAGGGGAGTCATTTGATAGGCAGTGAAGCAGGTCTGCAGGTGTCTGTCTTTCTCTCCCCCCTCTGTTTTCCCCTCCTCTCTCCATTTCTCTCTGTCCTATCGAACAATGACATAAATAATAACAATAATAACTACAACAACAATAAAAAAAACAAGGGCAACTAAAGGGAAAATAAATAAATATAAAAAATTTAAAAAAAAAACAGAATAATTGTTTAATAACCAGGAACCTGAAGGTAAGAATTTAGCAGATGAGGTTTGGCATCTAGTCATTTATGATTTAGATAAATGAAATCTTTCCACGTTTTATTTTTTTACTTTAAAATGTATTTATTTATTTTTACCAGAACACTCTTCACTTCTGGCTTACGGTGGTGCTAGAGATTGAACATGGGACATAGGAACCTCAGGCAAGAAAGACTTTTGCATAACCATGATGCTATCTCTCAGCCCATTGTCATATGTTCTCCTTCCATTCAAATAGTCAGGTTGCTGAACTAGCTGTAGTCACTGATTAAAGAAGTTGATTAGTTTTAAGATATTTGGATAAAACAATATCTGACATTGTTTGATTTACCCAGATAAATGAAATGTGGTTAAAACAAACCTACAGAGTCTTATACCAAGGGACATTTTTTTTTTTCTGCATGGGATGTTATGGGGAGCAGCTGGCTACCAGCTGGATCCTCATACTGTTTTATTGAAGTTGTTTTGAGGTTTTAACAAGCTTAATTATAAAAAGCCTTCACCTGTGCCATAGATCCCTTTACACCTCCCCAACCCCCACCCACATTTTTTATAACATTGCCGGTTGTTTTGAGGCCTGTTTTCAAACATGAGCCCATATTTGATCTGAAAACTTTATAGTGACACACTTGATTTAATTACAATAACACGAAAAAAGTATATTAAAGCTAGATCCTTTCCTATAGGTAAGATCAAGAATAGAGTGAAAAAGGAACGTAAAGATAATATTAGCTACAAACTTGATGTGATAGATCTGCCTAGAATTTCCACTTGAATCAGTTGAGTGGGGGACCATGTGTTCCCATC
Source organism: Erinaceus europaeus (assembly GCF_950295315.1). Classification (NCBI taxonomy): domain Eukaryota; kingdom Metazoa; phylum Chordata; class Mammalia; order Eulipotyphla; family Erinaceidae; genus Erinaceus; species Erinaceus europaeus. The sequence goes on along the minus strand of NC_080166.1, from coordinate 123,413,642 downwards.
ATTAGACCATGTATCCTGGACATTTACCTTTACTTGGCTTTATGAGTCTCTTAAGCATCTTAAATAATTCTTGGCCCAGATGTGATTGTAAACACTTCTACATCCTTCTTAATGAAGCTGAGAAAGATCCTAGCACACAGGGAGTCGGGCGGTAACACAGCGGGTTAAGTGCACGTGGCGCAAAGCCCAAGGACCAGTTAGGATCCTGGTTCGATCCCCTGCCCCCCACCTGCAGGGGAGTTGCTTCACAGGCAGTGAAACAGGTCTGCAAATGTCTCTCTTTCTCTCTCAATTTCTCTCTTTCTCTACCCAATAACAAATAAATAATAATAAAAAACAAAATGTTCTTAAAAAGATCCTAGCACACATGTGACACTTGGGAAATACTACTGATGACTTGATTCACTGATAATCTATGTGATCTATAGAAAAATTACTGGGCATTTACTTGAACATTACATTACAAATTCACACGTTCTTCCTGCTTGAGTTGTCAAATGATGAAGGGCTGCTATTCCCTTTGTGTTATGTTTTAAGCACCGGAGCAACTGATTGTTAACCTCTTTAAAATGACAACTTGGGGAGAGAATTTAGAGAAAGACTTAAATGTACCTTTGAAGCATGTAGACAGTAAAGTAATGAGAATCTCTGATTGGTGACAATAGTAATAGCACAATGTGCAAATATTCACTCAAAATAATAATCCCTTGTTACTTTTTGTGCTAAAAAAATTCCCAGCTCCCAAGCAGCTTGGAAAAGCCCAGGACTATGGGGATAGATTTGATGTTAATGTGAAATAAGCAGTTAACCCTTTGGGGCTTATATTTATAGCAGTCTTGTCATCACAAGGTAATTACATTTCTATATGCCCATAACCCATGGGATTAGAAGCATTTATTGGTTTTGGGGAAGAAATTAGGCACAGTTGGCACAATATAACAATTTGCAATAGACAAGATTTTTTTCTGTTATTATTATTGTTGTTGTTTTAAATAGAGACAGGGAGGCAGAATGAGAAAATGCAAGAGACCACAACACGGAAATCTCTTCAGTGCGGAGAAAGCTCGGGTTGGGCACATGGCAAAGCAGCAGCACTGTGTCCTAGTGAGCTGTTTTACCAGTCCCCAGTGAGACTTTCTAAATTAATATTTGGATTAAAGAACCATGTATGGTGCTTACTCTGGGCCTTATTTTAAGAGGTTTAGCAGATGTGCCACTGTCAATGAGATACAAGGAAAGGAAATGCCATATAGGATTTGGGACAACCTGATAGGGGAGCATGGTTCTCTGAGGGGAGAAAGGCAACTCTATTTCTTCTATTGTGTGTATTGCACAATTTGATCTGTTATTTCAAGTAAATTCAGTTGCTCTCAAGTTCCAAGATTTGATTCACCATAAGACTTTATTTCTCCTTCGTAGACTTCTCAAATTTTCTCTTCTATTCACTGCCTCCTCTCCCTCCACACACACACTCTGGAGCAGGACTGCTCTGTTTCCTTTCTGAAGACAATGCATTCCTCCTGCGGGAGGGGTTCTCAGATTGCACTGCCATTATATGTTTACATATCTGTCTGCCTTACCAGACACAAGCTCTTCAAGGAGGGGGAGCGGTGGCTATGTTTTATGTAATGCACTAGGTTTACACACAGCTTACCAGTGTCTAGCACATGGCAGTCAATGTAATAATCACTGAATGAAGAAAGGAATGAATAAATGTTAATCAATGAATAAATACAAATTATTTCTTTTGCACTCATGGTGTGGTAAACAGAGACAAAATCAAAAACTAAAACAAATGGGCTTCCGTTTTATTCCTCTTTCCTTCCATGTTGCATAGAATTTTCCAGAAAACTGCAGAGTGTTCACTTGGCTTCCCAATTCTGACTGCTTCATTCCATGGGAACGATGACAGAACCATAATTAAAGCACAAACATGACCAAGTCGCTATAAATTATACCATGTTGTAATCTGTAAATATACAGGTGTGGGTTTGTTTTTCAATTGTAATCTACTTAATTTAAAAAGAAAAAGAGAGATGATGTTAAGTTGGATATATAAAAGTTAACAACTGGAGATTAGACTTTTAAGATTCGGGTGGATTTGCAAATGGTTTGATTGAAAATTTACTCTGAGGGAGGAAAGAAAGGGTTTATTAAGGTGAGGCAATGAGGTGACCAGTTGAGGTAAATGGTAGATATTCAAAGACCACTTAGCACACACGGTTTGGGGAGCAAGTATGATAGTTAGAAAACTGGCTAGGTGTTAAGTTCATTTTTCTAACAAAATATTGTTTTTATTTTCACTGAAAAGGTGAAACTAGATTTCCTTATGATTGTTTGTATGCATTTGTTAGAGAAATTTAACTATTCGATTTCATTCACTTACACTTTTGTTGGAAATATATTTGGTAATGGGTAAGGGGGGCTCTCTTTATTGATACATTTATTAATTTAAATTCCCTTAAAGTTTTCTTTTTCTGACACTCAGTTGTTAACCATTTATGGGCTGACACTAGTGCAATTAACCTCCAATATCAATCTGAGCTGAAGAACTAGAAAAAGCAAAACTTAATTTGTTGTCCTTGGTACATGATGTTGCATGGGTTATATTGGTTTTTTAAATTTTTTATTTATTTATTTTCCTTTTTTGTTGTTTTTATCATTGTTGTGGTTATTATTGTTGTTGTTGTTGATGTTGTTATTGCCAGATAGGACAGAGAGAAATGGAGAAAGGAGGGGAAGACAGAGAGGGGGAGAGAAAGATAGACACCTGCAGACCTGCTTCACCACCTGTGAAGTGACTCCCCTGCAGGTGGGAAGCCGGGGGTGGGAACCAGGATCCTTAAGCTGGTCCTCAAGTTTCACACCATGTGTGCTTAACCCGCTGCACTACAGCCCGACCCCCGGTTATATTGTTTTTATAAGCAATCCTGCACAGAATTATGCAGCACAGAAAATTTCAGCGCAAATGTCTAGAGATCTTTAACAGCAGAGAATCTGATTTTTAACTCACAGTTACCTTATCTGAAGTTATTGAATGCCTTTCACTAAACCGAATATCAATAAATATGGAGTATATGTCCAGTGGAAATAGATTAATAGTAAATGCTTATGGGATAATGTTTTGTTGTTGTTGTTGTTGTTTGATGACTAAATCTCAGAGAGAATGCAAAAATTATGTTCATATTTGAGGCATGTGGGGAATTCCAATTATCATGGGTAGCCTGCAGGAAAAGAAACTTTGATTTATAAGTAATGTATATTTTTTTCACCTTCGCAAGAAAATAGGAGGTTTGGTCTAAAACAGAACGAAACAAAGGTTTAATTAAAATGACTGAGTTTCTCATTAGCCAGTATGGAGGCTTGGGATTGGTAGGGACAGGGAGGTAAGATGAGCCTTTTTCTTTATTTCCTTGCCTGATCTTCTTAAACTCATCAACACTAGTAGCCAGTGGCAGCCAGTGAAGGATAACAGTCAGCTTCCACATTTCCTGAGACAGGGCTCCTGCCCCCAGAATTCAGATTTATTGATTTTTGCCAGCAGACCTAATGCTAGGGATCAGTGCCTATATGGGGGACTGCACTGTTTACTGATTGCAGCAGAACAGTGAGAGGGAGAGAGACAGAAAGAGACAGAGGTGAGGGATACCTACAGCACTGCCCCAACTCTCATGATGCTTCCCCTCTTCAAGTGGGAACCAGGACGTTTAACCCAGGTCTTCATGCATGGTACCATGTACACGTCACAGAACACACCACTCCCTGGCCCTCTGGATTCAAACTTTTAACCTCTAGAACTGTGGACTGGAAGGGACTCCATTCCACTTCCTTCTCCTCCTTCTTCTTCTTCTTCTCCTTCTCCTTCTCCTTCTCCTTCTCCTTCTCCTTCTCCTTCTCCTTCTCCTTCCTCCTCCTCCTCCTTCTTCTTCTTCTTTTTCTTTACCTTTTTTAAAACATTTATTTATTTATTTACTATTGGATAAAGACAGAGAGAAATTGAGAGGAGAGGTGGAGATAGAGAGGGAAAGAGACAGAGAGACACCTGGAGCCCTGATTCACCACTCATGAAGTTTTCCTCCTGCAGCTGAGGACAAGGGTCCTTAACCAGATGTGCCACGGCCTTCCTCCCTACCCCCATTTCACTTCCTATACTCTGACTCTAGACTAGTCTTATCCAAAGCATTATGTTGCCTACAGGCTCTACAATGACTCATCCGACCATTGGGCAGGTGGTAAAAAGACTAACATGAAGGACTGGATGTTGACACAATTGGATGAATACACCCATTATCATTTGTCATGACTTGGATTCAAGCCTGTGGTCCCCACCTAAAGGGTAGGAAGCTTCACAAGCAGTGAAACAGTGCTGCAGCTCCCCCCCTTTCTCTCTCTCCTTCCTTTCTCAATTTCTCTCTCTCTCCAAAATAAATACATCTTTAAAAATGTAATGTGATTTCTTTTTTAATTTTTTATTGTCATTGTTTACTGGATAGAGACAGCCAGAAGTCAAGAGGGAAGGTGCAGATAGAGAGGGAGAGAAACAGAGAGACACCTGCAGTCCTGATTCACCACTCACAAAGCTTTCCCCCTGCAGGTGGGAGCCAGAGGCTCAAACCCAGGTCCTTGGACATTATAATTTATGAAATCAACCAGGTGTGTTATGACCTGGCCCCAGTTAATGTAATTTCCTTTTCTTTTTTACTTTATTATTTTAAAAAAGGGAACACTGACAAAACCATAGGATAAAGAGGGGTACAACTCCACACAATTCCCACCACCAGAACTCCATATCCCATCCTCTCCTCTGATAGCTTTCCTATTCGTTATCCCAAGGCCATTGTGGGATGCAGAAGGTGGAAGTTCTGGCTTCTGTAATTGCTTCCCTGCAGAACATGGGTGTTGGCAGGTAGATCCATATTCTACAGCCTCTCTCTTTCTCTAGTGGGGCGGGGTCTGGAGAAGCAGGACTTTAGGACACATTTGTGGGGCTGTCTGTCCAGGGAAGTCTAGTTGGCTTCATGCTAGCATCTGGAACCTGGTGGCTGAAAAGAAAGTTAACATATAAAGCCAAACAAATTGTTGACTAATAATGAACCTAAATGCTGGAATAGTGCAGATGAAGAGTTGGGGGCCTCTCTGTTTTGTAGATAGCTAGTAGGCATATTTTAGTTATATTCCAAAGTGCCTGTGCCTATACAAGTTTCTTTTTTTTCCCAGAGCCTGAAATCTGATATGCAGGTATGTTGGTACGCTTTTAAAAACCCCTTCTATTTCATTTGGTTTAATCCCCCCTGCTTAACACGATTCTATTTACATAACCACTTCATTCTATTTACATAAACGCTGTTAACAAGCACCACCCTCCCTCCAGGGCATTGGTGGTTCAGTGATAGAATTCTTGCCTGCTCCGCCCCCTCTCCTTGTCATACCCTGATTTTCACCAGTCACTTTTCTCTCCACCCTCTCTGCGTCACATCCTGTTCCCACTCTACTGGGCTAGTATATTTATAAGGACAAGATTGTTTGTAGTTTTAATTTAGCTTAGCTCGTCTTAGATTGCGCTGCGTCCTGCATGAATAAAGAGATACTGCCTACAGCCCAACCATGAGTCCCGGGTCATCTGTCTCCGTCAATGAAGCTCAGCCCGAAACAGGTAGATCCTAGTTATTGTCTGGGGAGGTGATGTTATGGCTGGCAGAAGGACCAGAAAGCTGGATCAGGGAAGAGAGTAGTTCCCTAATATAGGAAAGGTGTATAAATATTATTGACTGCAAACCCCATTGATTTGATGTGATCTGGGTCCCATATTCAGCTCAGGAGCCTATGTAACCTCTGCATCCCTCTAGAAATGAGCTCACATTCTGTGGTCATGAGTAGGAATGTTCCAAGCTGCCCCAATATCAGGACCTATCTTCCTCAGGTGTAGCATAGAGTATGTAGTCCAGCCTCACTTCAGAGGATGGAACATTCTCTAACGTTGTTGATCCAAGTTGAGGGCAAAGTCCTATGGAGGCCCACAGAGAGGTCTATTTTGTTGTTCCAGATAGAGATGAGCAATAATAACTGAGAGAGCTATTTATTTGAGGTCTGGGCCATCATACCTGTGAATCTCAGGACTCCTCTAACAGGGCCCCAGCTGATGGGATGGCTTGATAGATAAAGATAAAGATCTATCTTTAGATAGAAAAAGAGTCATCATTAAAGTATGCCAGTGTCTTGCCCTTCTTCATATTTTTTAGTCCTTGCTCTGATGAGGTTAGCTTTTGAGTGAATGAGGGAAGTGTAATAGGAAGTAGGTGAGGAGGGTATCTAAATCTAGGTAGACACTATTTCATTAGGAATTTGATATACTGACTCACTGCAGACTATTGTGTACTTTTGCTTTCAGGTATATATTTTGCCCTAATTTATGGATACATGTGAACATCTCACAGGCCCTATCTCACAGGACCTGGTTTATATCTAGGTTTTGGGACTTTGTTAGGAAGTGAACCACCTGGAATGGAATTAGAAAATCCTAATAATGGAAAGGTCTCACCTGAGTAATGAAGCTGACATTCCATGCCTGAAGTCTCTGGACACTGTCTGAAGTGAATTATTTTGAGGTGGAACTCGTTGCTTTGATTAGTTTGGTATTAGCAGATGCAATATTATTTGATATGGATTGAGAGAAGAATGCAGGAAAGTGAGCGCCACCCTAGAAGTTCAAGGACTGGGGAAATATAGGCTCTATAGAGGAAGTGGGAGGTTCCTGCTGTTTTAGGGTTTAAGAAGGCAATAGATAGTTATTGCTATAATCACATTATTTGGCAATTGGTTTAACTTTGAAATATCAATTTATTAGGATTTGCTGTATCATACACAATATCACCATAATTTATGTCCTTTGACATTATTTGTATATAGTTATGCCACCAGTTACTTGTTTCCCTGGTTTAAGCTTTTAGGAGTCAACATATGGAAGACTAAGCCTAATGTCTGTGCATTAAAAAGTTTGAGACATTCAATCAATTTCTCCCCTTCATATTAATTAGTGATTTATATGACTAAAAATTAATAGGAGTATACATAGACAATATTCCCACCACCAAGATACTGTGTCCCATCCATCCTCCCCACTCCCAACTCCCCACACTCCTGACCCCTGCCCCATGAAACTGAACATCCACCCTTTGGTACCTTACTCCAAATTCAGTCAAATCCTACTTTGAGTTTCCCTTTCTGTTCTTCTTTCTCAACTTCTGTTGGTGAGTGGGATCATCCCATACTTGTATTTATCTTTCTGACTTAGCTCACTTAACATAAGTCTTTCTAACTCCATCAAAGATGGGCCAGAGAAGGTAGATTCATTGTTCTTAATAGCTGCATAGTATTCCATTGTGTATATATACTAACAGCTTTCTCAGACACTCATCTATTGTTGGGTACCTGGGTTTCTTCCAGATTTTAGCTATTACAAATTGTGCTTCTATGAACATAGGTGTGCACATATCTTTTTGGTTAGGTGTTATGGAGTCCCTGGGGTATATCCCCAGGAGAGGAATTACTGGGTCATATGGAAGGTCTATGTCTAGCCTTGTAAGAGTTCTCCAGACTGCTGTCCAGAGAGGCTGGACCAATTTACATTCCCACCAGCAGTGTAGAAGGGTTCCTCTGTCCCCACAGCCTCTCCAACATTTGTTGCTGCTGTCCTTTTTGATGTATGCCATTCCTGCAGGAGTGAGGTGGTATCGCAATGTTGTCTTTATTTGCATCTCTCTGACAATCAGTGACCTGGAACAATTTTTCATATGTTTGTTAGCCTTTTGGATCTCCTCTGAAGTTAATGTCTGGTTCATATCCTCTGCCCATTTTTGGATGGGGTCATTTGTTTTTTTGGTGCTAAGTTTGCTGAGTTCTCTGTATATTTTGGTGATTAGTCTCTTGTCTGATGTTTGGCATGTGAAGATCTTCTCCCATTCTGTGAGGGGTCTCTTGGTTTGTGTGATAGTTTCTTTGGCTGTGCAGAAGCTTTTCAATTTGATGTAGTCCCATTGGTTTGTTTCTGCTTTAGTCTTCCTTGCAATTGGGTTTGTTTCATCAAAGAGGTCCTTGAGGTTTAGGTGGGAAAGTATTCCACCAATGTTTTCCTCTAAGTATTTGATAGTTTCTGTTATAACATTCAGGTCCTTGATTCATTTGGAGTTGACTTTTTTTTTTCTGGTGAGATAAAGTGGTTCAGTTTCATTGTTCTGCATGTTTCAACCCAGTTTTCCCACCACCATTTATGGAAGAGAGACTGTTTCCTCCATTTATTACTTTCCGCCCCCTTATCAAAGATTAGATGTCCATAGGTGTAGAGGTTTAGTTCTGGGCTTTCAATTCTGTCCCACTGTTCTGTGTGCCTATTTTTGTTCCAGTACCAGGCCTTTTTTTTTTTTTTTTATATTGATGGCCTTATAATATAGTCTGAGGTCTGGGAGTGTGATGCCTCCATTTCTGTTTCTTTTTCCTCAAGATAGTTTTGACAATTCTAGGTGTTTTCTGGTTCCAGATAAATGATTGTAATTTTTGTTTTATTCTCTTAAAGAAGCTTGGTGGAGTTTTGATGGGTATCACATTAAATGTGTATATGGCTCTGCAGAGAATATTCATTATGATGATATTTATTCTTCCAGACCATGAGCATGGGATGCCTTTCCATTTCTTGGTATCATTTTCTATTTCCTTCAGTAATGATTCATAGTTTTCAGTATATAAGTCTTTCACTTCTTTGGTCAGTTTTATTCCTAGGTATTTTATTGATTTTGCTGCAACAGTGAATGGGAGTGATTTCTGGATATCCTCTTCTTCGGATTTAGTGTCGCATAAAGAAATGACACTAATTTTTGTACATTGATTTTTGTAGCCTGACGCCTTGCTATATTGCTTAGTAACTTCCAGTAATATTCTGCTGGATTCTTAAGTTTTTCTATGTATACTATCCTATCATCTGCAAATAGTGAGAGTTTGACTTCTTCCCTTCCGATCTATATTCCTTTGATTTCTTTCTCTTGCCTGATTGCTATGGCAAGAACTTCCAATACTATATTGAAGAGTAATAGTGATAATGGACAGCCCTGTCTAGTCCCCGATCTGAGGGGGAATGCTTTCAGCTTCTGTCCATTGAGTTTGATGTTGGCTGTAGGTGTTCTGTATATGGACTCCACTATCTTGAGGAATTTCCTGTCTATTCCTATTTTTGCAGTGTTTAGAGTATGAATTGGTTTTGGATTTTGTCAAAGGCTTTCTCTGCATCTGTTGAGATAATCATGGTTTTTGGTTTTGCTTTTATTAATGTATGTGAATGATATTGATTGACTTACATGTGTTGATCCAGCCTTGCATTCCTGAGATAAATTCTACTTGGTATATCTTTTTGATATACTGCTGTATCCAGTTGGCCAGGATCTTGTTTAATATTTTGACATCTCTGTTCATCAGAGATATTGGTCTGTAGTTTTCATTTTTTGTTGTGTCTCTATCTGCTTTTGATATCAGGGTGATGTTGGCTTCATAGAAGGTGGAAGGGAGTGTTCCTGTTTCTTCGATCTTGTGGAATAGTTTGAGAAGTATTGGTATTAACTATTTCTGAAGGTTTTATGGAATTCATTTGTATAGCCATCTAATCCAGGACTTTTGTTGTTGGGAAGATTCTTAATAACTGTTTCAATTTCTTTGTCTGTGATTGGTGCATTTAGGTTTTGTAGTTCTTCTTGGTTCATTTTTGGAAGGGCATATGTTTCTAGGAATTCTTCCATGTCTTCCATATTCTCTAGCTTGGTGACGTATAGTTCTTCATAAAATATTTGCATTCTTTTTCTGAATTTCTGTTGTGTCTGTTGTGATATCTCCTCTATCGTTTACAATTCTATTTATTTGAGTCATTTTCCTTTTTTTTTTTTTGGTGAGTTTGGCTAGGGTTTTCTCAATATTGTTTAATTTTTCAAAGAACAGCATTCAGCTTCATTGATCTTTTGTATAGTTCCCTTATTTCTTTTTTTTTTCAACAATTTATTTTATTTTATTTATTTATTCCCTTTTGTTGCCCTTGTTGTTTTATTGTTGTAGTTATCATTGTTGTTGTTGTTGTTGGATAGGACAGAGAGAAATGGAGAGAGGAGGGGAAGACAGAGAGGAGGAGAGAAAGACAGACACCTGCAGACCTGCTTCACCACCTGTGAAGCGACTCCCCTGCAGGTGGGGAGCCGGGGTTCAAACCAGGATCCTTATGCCGGTCCTTGTGCTTTGCGCCACCTACGCTTAACCCGCTGCGCTACAGCCAGTTCCCTTATTTCTGATATTGTTTATTCTGCTCTAATTTTAGTGATTTACATCTTTCTGATTGCTTTAGGGTTCCTTTGTTCCTCTTCCTCTAAGTCCTTAAGGTGTGCAGTAAGGTCATTTATTTGAGCTTTTTCTTGTTCTTTAATGTATAATTGTATGGCTATGAGTTTCCCTCTCAATACTGCTTTAGATGTTTCCCAAATATTTTGATATCTTGTGTCTTCATTTTCATTTGTTTCCAGGAACATTTGAATTTCCTGCTTGAGTGCCTCTCTGACCCAGTGGTTCTTAAGCAGTATGATGCTGAGATTCCAAATTTTTTTACTTTTAATAATTTTCTGTTTGCTGTTGAATGTTAGCTTTACTCCACTGTGGTCTGAGAAGATACTTGGGAAGATTTCAATATTCTTGAATTTGCTGATACTATTTTTGTGGCCTAACATGTGGTCTATCCTTGAAGATGTGTTGTGTGGATTTGAAAAGAATGTGTATTTCTGTTTTTTGGGGTGAAGAACTCTGAAAATAAGAATGACATCAATAACAACAACAATAATAACTACAACAACAATAAAACAACAAGAGCAACAAAAATAAAGGGAAAATAAATAAATATTTTTTAAAAAGGACTCTGAAAATGTCCAGGAGGTCTAGTGTGTCCATCTCTTCATTTAATTCTCTTCTTTCTTTGTTGAGTCTATGCTTCATGGATCTGTCTAAGTGTGAGAGTGGGGTGTTGAAGTCTCCCACTATTATTTTATTACTACTCATATATTTTTGTAGTTCTTTCAGTAGGTGTTTGATGTATTTAGATGGTCCCTCTTTGGGTGCATAGATGTTAATAATCATTAAATCTTCTTGGTTGATTGATCCTCTAATCATTATGTAATGGCCTTGCCTATTGTTTATTACTTTATTTAATTTAAATTCTATTGTGTCAGAGATGAGAATGGCTGTTCCTGCCTTCCTTTATTTTTTTTGTGGTCCATTAGCCTGTATGATAGTTTTCCATCCTTTCACTTTAACTCTGTGTTTGATTTGTTGTGTCAGGTGGGATTCTTGCAAGCAGCATATGGTGTTTTCTGATCCACCCTCGCACTCTGTGCCTTTTAATGGGAGAGTTTAAGTCACTGACATTTATTGATATTATGATTATAATGTATTGTAGTACCATTATCCAAGAATTTTTTATTTGTTCTGATATTTGGTATTATGGTGATGTTCTTGTTTATAAGAGGTCTTTTAAGACTTCTTTCAGGCATGCTTAGTGATGGTTGCCTCCTTTAACTGTTACGTGTCTGAGAAGGTTTTGATCCCTCCATCTAGTTTGAATGAGAGTCTAGCAGGATATATTATCCTTGGTTGAAACTCTTTTTAATTGAAGGCTTGATAGATATCTTGCCATTCTCTTCTAGCTTTTAGAGTCTGAGTGGAGAAGTCTACTGATAGTCTTATGGGTTTTTTCCCCTGCATGTGACTTTTTGTTTTTCTCTTGCAGCCTTTAGGATCCTTTCTTTATCTTTACTTCTTTTCATTGTAACTATGATATGGCTTGGTGTCTTCAGTTCTGGGTTGATTCTGTTTGGGACTCTCTGGGCATCTTGAATCTTAATGTTCTTTCTGTTGTTTAAGTCTGGGAAGTTTTCTTCTATTACTTTCTCTATTATATTTACTTCCCCTTCCTCTCTTTCTTCCTCTGGTAGGCCAATTATATACGTGTTACTTCTTTCGAGATTATCCATATGTCTCTGTTGTTGTTTTCAATCTTGTTTTTAGTCTTTTACCTCGTTCTTAGTTTTTTTCTACCTCATACACTGTTTGGCTAATTCTGTTTTCTGCTTCTGCTACTCTGCATTCTCTTCCCTCAGCTTCTTTCATCAGTTCTGTTATAGTATAAGCTTGTTCTGCTAACTGGCCTTTTAGGCTCACTATTTCAGCTTTCAGTTCTCTAATTACTTCAAGGTAGATAGTATTTTCCTTGAGGGTCTCATCTGTTGTTTCCCTAATTCTTATATCCCTTTCCTCCATAGTTGTCATTTCTGTGATTATTAGGTTTATTATTGCTTGCATACTTTTCTTAACTATGGTTACTTCTGACTGATTTGGAGTTTCTTCTGGGCTTCTGTCCTGATTCATTGAGGTAACAGTTTTATTTGCTATTGATTTAACCATTTTTTTTATTGATGTGGTTTTTATTCTTCTGTCATTCTTCATTTGTTGTGTTTTGAATACTAGCCAGGCTATACTAAATACTTTTTACTAATGCCATCACAAACTTCAGAAATTACAACAACAGCAACTGAAGCAAGGATTGATGCAGTTCAACCAATACCAGTTAGCCAAACAACACCTCCAGCCTAAGAAAAAATAGCAAACAGAACCAAAGGAAAAAGAAAGAGAAAGGAAAAAAAGAGAAAGCAAGAATAGAGAGTTATGCAAATCTACTGTCCAGTATAAGTTGTATGGATAGCAAGAGGAGAAAGGAAAGTAGAAAACACACACACACACACACACACATATAGTTCACTCTGAGTCAGATTTTTCCACAAAATACTTCACAAATGATTAAAGCAAAAGAAGAAGAAAATAAAGAGCAGTGAAAGTATATATATATATTAGCTAGGAGGAGATAAAAAGGAGGGTGGAAGGAAGAGGGAGAGAGAAACAACTTTCTCTCACAATGTATAGGACACCCAGTTCCCTATCAATGGTAAAAGGTAACAGAGTTAATTTTGGTCAACCCAAAGAGGAGGGAAAAGGGACATGCATATATAATAATAGTAATAATAAATTAACATAGATTAAAAAACCCTAAAAGTCAGTCTGAAGCTTGGACTTCTCCAGATTGGCTGCATGCAGCCTGAGCAAAGACTACCAATTATAAGAAGTAAAAAAAATAAACAACTCCACGTAGTCTTTCCCAGGCAAGGCTGAGGCTCTAATTGTTCAGGTATTTTGTCACTCAAATATAACTCCAGCCACCTACAGAGGGAGGGGGAGAGAGAGAGAAAGAGAGAGAGAGAGAAGAAAAATAAAAAAAGAAAAAGCACTGGAATGAAACTCTGTGTCAGGAATCTTGGTAATGAAAATAGCTCTGCTGGAAGCCTGCTAGGAGCAGAAGGCCAGCCTTTCTGGGGTGGGGGGGATGGTGAAATCAGAAGCCAAAGATTTTCCTTTCTTTGTCCATTTGGCCTCTGTTTGCCTGCCCAAGAGTGGGTTATAGGACACTTTTTTGGTATCACCCTGACCACCCCTTATCCACCCTTTCAAGAATGCACTAGTTATCCTACCTTCTCCAGAGAGTCCCAGTTGTAAGCTACTTTTTGTTGGAGCTCATGCCAGGTGTTGTTTCCAAGTCAACATCTTGGCTCCATCCCTCAATGTGATTTCTTTGTATCACAAAGAGGAGATACAAGAAACTACTCCACTTTGGGGCTTCATTAGGGTCCATTTTTAAGAGTAATGTTCATACAGAAAAGTGAACAGTGAGAGATCTAGAGAGAGACTGACTTTCCCTAAGTGAGCACACCCATGTCACTGATAGAGACTTGAGACCAGGGAAGTGACTCAGTGGAAAGAGAGAAGTCCATGCATGTGGAGGGCCCTGGGTTTGATACTCAGTAACACTTTGGGGCATGGAGCAAGCACACAGCACTGAAGCTTCTTCCAGTGCCCTGGGGCCTGGACTTGAACCTGGCTCCCTCACATGTGAACCATTTCACCAGTCTTCAGTAACACTTTTCACTAAGTGGTACTTTAGTCTCTCTCTCTCTCTCTCCCTCTCCCCCCCACTAAATAAACTAATAAATTACTCTTTCAAAAACAGACCCAAGAATGCTACAGGAGACAATCTTGTGTGTTAATATCCTACAGTGTCTTGACAATAATCCCAAGACTACTTTTGCCCTTTAAAAAAAAGATTGGTACTTCCTCCAAGTTATTTGAAGTGTCTTTCAAATGCTTGGTAACTATTGAGGCATCCTCCTCTTGTTTGAATCTTTGGCCTTTCAAGTCCTTTGCCCTCCCTTTTTTATTTCAGTTGCCATGTTGTCTTCTTTCCTTAGTGATTTGGAAGGGTTCTTTTGCTAGTGTGCCCATCATAAGTATCTCCTTCATCTCTGGGACTTGTTTCAACCTCTTGCTGGTGAGGCTCTCCCAGCTGGCCACATGGAATGGCAAGGGTATTCTCTCCACAGCATCAAATAGACACTTTCCACACATGCAGAACCTATGTGTGGGGAGACTTCAGAGGGGGAAGCTGGAGAGCATGTCCTCACTTGTACTTTTCCTTTCAAATTCTTGCTGTGCATTGTGCTTGGAAGTGTGCATTCATCAAAGGATTCAGTGATTTTATTGTCCAGGTCTTAGCAAGATGTTCTTAGCAAAGTAGATACATAGCTTTATAATATTTCCTTTTCCCCCAACCAACTTTGACTTTTTCCTGAAGTATTATTTGTTCATAAGACTGGGCACATTAGGGGTGCAGTTTCATGCCCCTGCCTGATATCCTGTGTTACAAAGTAAACTTAAATTAAGGATGACAATAGAGCAAGGTTTTGTTTGTTGGTTTTTTCCCAGACTATTACTCAATTTTGCCTTACAGTCATGCAGGGTATTGAACCTGGGACTTTGGGGCCTCAGATATGAGAATCTCTTTACATAATCATTATATTACCCACCCCTGCCCTAGAGCAAGCATTTGGGGGCTACAAAGAAATGGCTGACTTATAAACTACTGTATTTACTGTTGACTGTAAAACATTAATGCCCCAATAAAGAAATAAAAAGAAAGAAAGAAAGAAATGGCTGACTTGATAGTTCTTCTCCAAATACAAGCTACTCTTCAGGTAGGTAAAGAAAGTAACAACATGATATGAGTCTAGTAAAAAAAAATTAAAAGAGCAAACAAACAGGAAAGCCTATTTAAAATACATCCACTTTTGTTAACAAGGAACCTAGCAATGCTATATATTTTCTTCATACATTTAAGTGTAAAACCACTGCAACTAACAAATATTAAATATGCTTTTTTTTCAACTTTTTGACTTTAAAAATTATTTTAGTTTTGCAGAGCAGAAAGAAAGATGGCTCACTGGGTAGGGTGAGTACCTTGCCATGCATGTAACCCAGGTTCAAGAATAGAGCACCATGGCACAGGGGAATGAATCTCACATGCTGGTCTCTCTCTCTCTCTCTCTCTCTCTCTCTCTCTCTCTCTCTCCCACCTCTGAACAACTCATCCCAGTAGCAGTAAAGTCATGCCTGTGCCAGCCCCTAGCTCTGCATTATTTGTACATTATGTGCATATAAGTATGTTAACATGCATCCTTTGGGCCATAACCAAAATAGTTTGGAGCACTGCACTAGAAAATGCTAAATTATTGATATACAGCTAAGTAGAAGCATCACCATGCAATTCTCCAGACAATTTTCGAAATGGAAATTCACAAAGCAGCTTCTCCATCCTGGTTTAGATTTGGCTATTTGAAAAGCAAGGCAGAGTTAACAGTGCATGGGGCTGGGGGGCTGGGGAGTGGAGGTGACTAGAACAGAATTCTGACCAGTTTTTATGGTGTAGAAGCCAGTGTTTCAGACTCTGTTGTTAGATTAAAACTGTGTTGGTATTTCTTTATATTCCCTGGGAAGGGCCAATTCCCAAGGCCTTGATATGACTACTGATAGTGGCAGATTTGACTTTATAATAGGACATCCAAGGTCTGAGCCTGAATGCCTGGGAAGAGTTACCCCTGTCTTAATGTTGGCAGAAAATCCAACAGAGGCAGTTGTGACTGAGAATCCTGGCAGATGGAGAATCCTTGGACTGATTCTTGAAAGTTACCTTAAAGGCTTCAGTTTGTGTAGACAGTCAGGAAAGCATTTCTTCTTCCACTGTGTTGTATAAATGTAAGATAGAAAAGATGAGAAGACACTAATGAATACAATTTCTTTTCTTCAAAGTTACAGATTTTGTAAGAACTGGTGACACTGAGCTAACAGTTGAAGATGGGTACACACTGCAGATATCCTCTTATCTATAGTCTTGAGTGCATTTAGCAGACCCAAGAGAAGCCACCCCAGGAGGACATGTCTCTATCCTTGCCAGAGGAAAGCTCTCAGGTCTTGTCAAGAGTCTAGTGCAGTTGTTTTTGGCTGCATGCTCAGCAAACATCTCATGTCAGTTCCTTGACCTGACACACTTTCTCTCACTCCTGTTCCCAGTGCTGTGAGCCCTTTGGAAGAAAATTCTGTGGAAATATGAAGCCTTATTTTAGGAACTGAATCTCTCGCACAGCTTTTTCAAAGCACTGTGCCTACAGACACCGTATCCACCACATCTGTTTTTGTGCGTGTGGGAGGCACACTATATTTATCATCCTAGATGAGTCACTGCATAAAGGAGAATGATCTGCTTGGGCTTTTGTGTTTAAACTGCTCTCTGGTAGAGTGAGCTATAGTATTTAAGCTTTAAGTGGTACGTATCTAGGTCTCCTTGGTAGTGCCCTGCCAAGTGAAACAGTAGCAACGGAGGAGAAAACTCTTCTTCCTTCCATTTCCTCTCAGTCTGTCTCCTTGATGGTATTATGGCTTAAGCAAAAGCAGTGAGAGCCCTCAAGAGGAACTGCTATGAAGATTAAGTCATCTCACACCTGTTCTGGAACTAGAACAGCTGAATTTGGCTAGATAAGTGGACACAGAGACCAAAGTTAGAACCAGGAAATATTATATGGCATCAGCTAAGTATCTCTGACCCATTATTACACAACTATACTGGCTAATGGCATTCTAAATTGTGCGTCTTAGACTTGAGTTTTTGGTAACTAAACCTTGGTATGTATTAGTTCCCTAAATAGTTCTCCCTGGTTTCTCAAATTCTACACAAAAATAGTGTTACTAAACTTCTTTGTTATTCTATTTCAGGAGCTCTCAAAAATTCATTTTTACTATAGATATTTGCTTATACAAAGAATATATATTTCTTGGGTTCTATAATTTCTGTAAAGTATTGTGGTAGCTACTGACTAGTGTCATCTTTCAAGAAAAATATGAAACTTGATAACTTTATAAAATAGAAGAGAATATTTATTGGTTTCCTGTCTGTCAAGTATTTCTATGTTTGCCTTTTTCTGTTATTTCAATATTTGAGGAAGAATCTCTCTCTGTTATACAAGTTATGAGACACAAAGTGCTGCAAAGTTAGATGCAGCAGAGCAAATCATATTGCCCCACATTTAACTAGCTGTTTAACTTTCAGTGTCTACCTTCATATTCTGTTTGAAAAGAAGGAACATGTCTGGAACTCTTTAGAGAAGGTTGCACAGTCAAGTAGGACTTAACTGGCACTGTGTGTTGTTTTGTTTTGACATTAATGGAGAGTGCTATGGAGGTCTTGGTCTTAAGTTTAGTCTCCACTGATGTCCAGTTATCTTTAACAATTTGAGATAGCCTTGGCCTCACTGCCTTTATGATAAGCAGTTGTGTTACTGATTCTCTCTAGTTGATCCACAAGACATAGGAATGATCTCCATTTCATCCAAAGAAATGCATAGGCAACATTATCTTTATTCTTCTCCTTGACAAACTCATCTTACTCTTTTAAAAATCATTTGGATATCATGTTAAGTCAGAAAGAGAAGGATGAATATGGAATGATCCCACTCATAGGCATAAGATGAGAAATAAGAGCAGAAAGGGAAACACAAAGCAGAACTTGGACTGGGTTTAATGTATTGCACCAAAGTAAAAAGACCTGGGGGAAGGGAAAGTGGATTTGTAGGGGAATGGGAGTAGGGACATAGACCTCTGTTGGTGGTAGCAGTGTGAAACTATCCTTTTATTAACTTCTAATCTTTTTTTTTTAAATTTTTTATTTAAGAAAGGATTAGTGAACAAAAGCATAAGGTAGGAGGGGTACAACTCCACACAATTCCCAACACCCAATCCCCATAACCCACCCCCTCCCCTGATAGCTTTCCCATTCTCTATCCCTCTGGGAGCATGGACCCAGGGTCGTTGAGGGATGCAGAAGGTAGAAGGTCTGGCTTCTGTAATTGCTTCCCCGCTGAACATGGGCATTGACTGGTCGGTCCATACCCCCAGTCTGCCTCTCTCTTTCCCTAGTAGGGTGTGACTCTGGGGAAGCTGAGCTCCAGGACACATTGGTGGGGTCTTCAATCCAGGGAAGCCTAGCCAGCATCCTGGTGGCATCTGGAACCTGGTGATTGAAAAGAGAGTTAACATATGAAGCCAAACAGTTTGTTGAGCAATCATGGATCCCAAGCTTGGAATAGTGGAGAGGAAGTGTTAGGGAGGTACTCACTGCAAACTCTAGTGTAGTCCTGCTTTCAGGTATATATTTTGCAGTAGTTTATGGATACGTGTGCACATAAGCTCTCTCTCACAGAAACTGGTGTATATCTAGGTTATGGGACTTTGTTAGAAAGTGAACTACCTGAGATGAAATTAGAGTGTACTATTAAAGGAAAGGTCTCACCCGAGTAATGAAGCTGAAGGGTTGTCATTCCACACGTGAAGTCTCTGGATACATTCTGAGGTGAAGCATGTTGAGGTAGCAATCGTTGCTTTGGTTAGGTTGTGATCGGCAGATGCAATGTTATTTGGTTTGGATTGGGAGATGCATACGGGAAAGTGGGCCCTATCCAAGGGTTCCAGGACTGGGGGAAGTAGGGGCTCTATAGTGAAGATGTGAGGTTCCTGCTATCTTAGGGTTCAAAAAGACACTCAATAGTTAATATTATCATCACATTATTTGTTAATTGGGTTAACTTTGAAAAGTCCCTTTGTTATGGTTTGCTGGACAGTACCCAGTATCTTGTATATAGCTGTGCTATTGGAAGCTTCTAATCTACTTGGTCTAGGCTTTTGAGAGAGTCCGCATATCAAATACATAGCCTATATATTAAAAAGCTTCAGTTTGTCTTTTGAGAAACTTTGAGACATACAATTGATTTCCCCCTCTCATATTAATTAGCTACTGATTTATATGTCTACATTTTGCTAGGAGTGTACATAAACACCATTCCCACCACCAAAGGACTGTGACCCATCCCTCCCGCCCACTCCCACCCCCCACTGGCCCAGGAAGCTACATGCCTACCCCTCACCACTGGGTTTTTACTTTGGTGCCCTACTTACAATTTGATCAGGTCCTGCTTTTAGTTTCCCTTTCAGATCTTCTTAGTCAGCTTCTGTTGATGAGTGGGATCAGGTGCCCAACAACAGATGAGTGGCTGAGAAATCTGTGGTATATATACACAATGGAATACTATGCAGCTATCAAGAACAATGAACCCACCTTCTCTGACCCATCTTGGACAGAGCTAGAAGGAATTATGTTAAGTGAACTAAGTCAAAAAGATAACTTCTAATCTTATAAATCACTATTAATTTCATATGTCAGGGGAAGAATAGAGTGGATATTTCAAGTTCTTTAACTGCCTAGATTTTTGTTTTGAGCATATATTCCTTTAGTCTAAGCATTTAAAGAAAAAATCCAAGATTATGTTAATTATTTTAAAATTGAAGTAAATATTTGGCATGAAATAATAGTGGATTTAGTGCCTGATACACACACACACACACACACACACACTTCATTTTAGACCAAGAGTACTTTGTGGCAAGAACATGAAATCAGTTGAAATCAGCGGACCTTTGCAAAGAATTGTGACTGGTTAACTTCATAGTTCAGGTCATATTGTATTTGAGACATAAAAGAAAAGTCTTCTAGTGCCTGTCTGTTGAATTACCCACCCCCAAGTCCATACAGAAAACCACCTCTACCACTGCATTCAGCTATAAAGTGCATTTGCACACACCACATTCATAGTACAACAGTTAGGCAGCTACTTTTACTCTCAATTAGGTCAAGCAAACCAGAAGACAATTCAGTTAAATAGGATTAAATATGCATCATGGCTTTTTTTTTCTTCCTTGGCCTCTCATATATATAATCTATTATGAGGCCGGGTGGCGGCACACCTAGTTGAATACACATTTTACGATGTGCAAGGATCCAGATTCGATCCTCCAGTCCCCACCTGCAGAGGGAAAGCTTTGCCAGTGGTGAGGCAGGGCTTCAGATGTCTCTCTGTCTCTGTATCTCTCTTTCTCTATCTCCCCCTCCCCTCTCAATTTCTGGGTGTCTTTATCCTATAAATAAATAAAGATAATTTATAAGAAATTAAAAAAACTACTGTGACTGTTTTCATAATTTGTCACTTCAATTTGAAATTAAGTATATGATAAAATGTAATTGAGGGCTGGAAAGATAGCATAATGGTTATGTAAAAAGACTTTCATGATTGAGTCACCAAAGGTACCAGGTTCAGTCCCCAGCACCATTGTAAATAAGCCAGAGCTGAGCAATGCTTTTGTAAAATAAAATAAGATAAACAAAATAATTGATTTTTTGGTCATGTTTAATTTTTCTGGGTTAAAGACATAAATTTGGCACCATATATGTTAAGATTACTACATATACAGCCAGATTCTTTTAATTATAGCTTCTGTTCAACTGAAACTGAAGCTTTTTTTCTAAATGCTTGCTACCAGAATGCTCTGAGGCTCTATTATAACAATAACTCTTGTGCAAATTGAGTAATACAGACTTCTCCAAGGCTGTCAAAAAGAACTGTTCAGAGTCATTCCTTCCTCCACTAGGTCCTAGTCCTAGATTCTTCTCAGGCAACCCATATCTGGATAGATACCAGCACCAGCATACTCCAAATGCTTGGCTAAGTTAGATAGTTTATGGAAACCCCACCACAGAGACATTCCATGCATGTGGTGGAGTCTGGAGCTGGCATTGTGCAATCTACTTTCATGTCTGCATCTGTGCCTACTTCTTTGTGTCTGTGAAAGCAGACTGTTTTTCCTTTAGCTCCTCTACTCCATTGTATCGAGGGGAATATCACGGCCTCCCTATTCCATTTAAGATATAGATAGATATAGATATAGATATAGATATAGATATAGATATAGATATAGATATAGATATAGATATAGATATAGATATAGATATAGATATAGATATAGATATATAGATATATAGATATATAGATATATAGATATATATGCCTGTTAAGCACCAAGTAGAAGCAGTGTTCTAAGAATCACAATTCCTATTATCCTTTCTCATGGAGGTTCCACCTTCCACTGGCACCAATAGTATAATAAGAATGAACTTTTGTTTGCTATTTCTTTATCAGTAAAACAGTCACGTGAACAAGTATAATGCAAACCAATAAGATGTATGTTGTTTCATTTTATGTCACTTTATTTATTTTGATTTTTTTTAATTATCTTTATTTTCTTGTTGGATAGAGACAGCCAGAAATTGACAAGGAGGGAGACAGAGAGGGAGAGAGACAGAGACACCTGCAGCCCTGCTTCACCACTCATGAAGCTTCCCCTCTACAGGTGGGAGCTCAGGGCTCAAACCCGGCCCCTTGTGCACTGTGACATGTGTGTTCAACCAGGTGCACCACCATCTGATGTGTTATGTCACTTTACTTTTGCATGTTTGTACTTTAGATGCTAATAGTTAGAATGAAAGAAACTTGCCTTCTGAATTGTCCTCAATATTTTATCACTTAAATAGCCTGCCTTCTCACCTTCCTTCCTTTCTTCCTTCCTTTCTTCCTTCCTTCCTTCCTTCCTTCCTTCCTTCCTTCCTCCCTTCCTTCTTTGTGATCATCCTTATATTGTCTCTGCTACTGTCTACCATACCCTCGCATTCATTTCAGGTTCTTGAAGCAGTGTGGTGCAAAAACTTTCATTCTATGTATTCTCTACAATCCGCCTCAGCAGATTCAGTTCGTATACTTTTCACCCTGAATTTTCCTTGATCTGATTTCTTTCCACTCCTGACTCAAATGACCTCATTGCTTCCTGACCTACCACTGGAACTTAATCAACATAAGTCAACATTGTTCTTTCTGAGATCTTTAATTCACTGCCTTCCCACCTCAACCACATTCTTTTCTACTTGCATCTTTCCCTATTCAGCCCACAATATATTAAGTGTCCTTGGGATCTTTATGAGCACAGTCAGTCAGTCTTGTTTCACCTTTCTGGTGTTTTTTTTTTTCTTTTTAATGGGACAGAGAGAAATTGAGGGGAGGGGATAGAAAGGGGGAAAGAGAGCTACCTGCAGGCCTACAGACCTGCTTCACCACTTGTAAAGCTTCCCTTTTACGAATGGGGCACAGGGCCTCTTACTGGGTCTTTGTATATAGTAACATGTGCACTCAAGCAGGTGTGCCTCCACTGGGCCCCCTCTGGTCCAGCTTTGCGAGTACAGTCAACTTCTTTTGTTGGCCTTGCTGTCCAACTTGTCAAATTTCAGTCCCGGATAACCTTTTTCAGTTACCCTCCCTGCCCTTATTTGTTTGTTGTGGGTTTTGTTTGTTTTTCTTTTGACACCACCAATTGTTTTTAAAGTACAAACAAAATATTCAGAGTCAGTGACTACTGGAGATACTGCTATTGCTCTCAAGTTGTCCTAAGACTGGAAACCATCGTCATTCAGCCTGAGCTTTCAGTTTCACAGAAATGCTTTCCTTGCATCTCCCAAAAACATCATAATAGCCTACAATCTTAGGGAGAAAAGAGCATCATGTTTGAATCTTTTTGCAGACCCTAATACATATTCCCTCATGTCCTTCTCTCACCCAGATGTTATTATTAAGATTATCAGTTTTTTCTTTAACAGATCCACTATCTTCACTGTATCTCAGCTTGCAGACATATAATTCTACATTTTAGAAAGCAGAAGGAGGAGGAGGAGGAGGAGGAGGAGGAGGAGGAGGAGGAGGAGGAGGAGGAGGAGAAGAAGAAGAAGAAGAAGAAGAAGAAGAAGAAGAAGAAGAAGAAGAAGAAGAAGAAGAAAAGGAAAGAAAAGAAATAAAGGAAGGAAGCAATCTTTATTCACTCAACTAATGTATTGCACACCATGAGATGTAAAAGGTAAAAGTAAAACTCAGTAAATACAGACCTTTGCTTACTGGCTATTTTTTTTCTGTATACCAATCAAGCACTTTTTGAACATGGTCCCAAATTTATTTCTTCATGTGTGCATGTGAATTAAATGAATTAAATACAAATTAAACATGAATTAAACACTTCTACTTAAAATGTTTATGTTATTATTTTATTTATTTATTTTCACTAGAGAGCTGCTCATTTCTGGCCTATAGTGGTATTGGGAATTGAACCTCAGAGTATCAGGCATGAAAATGATTTGCATAACTACTATGCTATCTCCCCAGCAACAGTTCCTCTACTGTCATTCTAATCAATTTTTTTTTTTTTTCACCAGAGCACTGCTCAACTCTGGCTTATGGTGGTGTCAGGGACTTAAACTGGGACTTAAAGCCTCAGACATGAAAGACTTTTGCATAATCACTATACTATCTCTCCCCGACTCTTTATTTTAATCTTACCTCTCAGAAGTCTCTTATTGTCTAGCTTTGTTTCTCTTGAAGCAATGACCTTTTTTTGATTTTATTAAAAAATCTTTTCCCTGTCCTTATTCTTATTCACTTCATTCTGCCAATTATTCTTTGATTTCATTGTTCATATTCTCTTTATTCTTGGGGTCCTTCTTTATCTTAGACCTAGTTGTTCTTTAAAGAGTTACCAAAAATCCTCTTTAGTCTGTTCATCAAGAACAATTATAATTTTTGGCATTTTCTTACAGATTTCTTCCCTTTTTCCAACTTTAGTGTTACTTTATTGAGAAAACATCAATTTACAGGATTGTTGTTGTCACCATATATTTAGAAAAATTCTCATTGTGGTTAAGATAGTCTCAATCCAAATCATACCTTAAATCTAGCTCTGCACCTTAACTCAAACACTGCACTTTCTTCACACACATCAAGTGGTTTATCTAGGACATCTGTTTGAATCATCTGCCACATCCCAAATTCATCCTTCGAAGCTATGATATTGGTCTGGGGCATTTGGAATATCAGAAGGACAGGAATGATAATGTAATGAGAACACATCCAGATTTGACTTTTCTGTAGACTCAAACCCAGTAAAAACCAGTGGGTGCATCCCAAGACATGGGTCCAACACATATGGCCAGATTATGTACACTTCAGTCAAGGTAAAGTCAGTAGGTCTGAAACACCTTTAGTGGCAATGTCAAGTATTGGGGAAAAGTGTAGAAAGGTAGGAAGCTGTTTGTACTTGGCATTATGGTTGAATGTATGGAAAATATGAAGTGACTATAGAGCCATGGACAAGGACGAGACATGGGATAGATTTATGATGAATTCACTAGGTGAAGTTTATGAGAAGATTCTAGAATTAAAAACAAGGTCACAGAATAGACTACCTACAGATAGATGGTCAAGGCAAAAGGTTGGGATGAGGAGAAAGAGACCTGGGGAAAGTGTGTTTTAACTTAGTAATAACATGTACTACTTAGTTTGGTTATGACAACTGGAAGGGAGGGGCACATTGATAATAACTCTTCTGTGCTCTTACAGTTCTATTTTACTAGAAAATTTTGCAACACTGATATTTTCAGTCGTAAATTGTGAAATATATATATACACACAATGGAATGTACTCAGTTATTAAAAAAGGGTGAATTACCGTCTTCACCTCATCTTGGATGGAGCTTGAAGGAATCATGTGAAGTGAGATAAACCAGAAAGAGAAGGATGAATATGGGCTGATCTCACTCACAGAAGTTGAAAAGGAAGAACAGAAGGGAAAGCACAGAGCAGCAGTTAGACTGGAGTTGGTGTATTGCACCACAGTAAAAGACCCTGGGGTGAGGGTAGGGGTGGGGATTCAGGACCTGGAACATGATGGCAGAGGAAGACCTAGTAGGGGTTGAATTGTTATGTGGAGAACTGAGAAATGTTACGCATATGCAAACTATTGTGTTTTACTATTGACTATAAACCATTAATCCCCCGATAAAGAAATTTAAGAAAGAGAAAAACATCTTTACTATACTAATATCTATGCTATGCAGCTATTCTTGTTGACTCTCAGTTCCTTGACCTTCTTCTTCTTCTTAATTGTCCATATAATGCTACTTCTCTTTTTGCATTCTCAAATTCCAGTTGTCCCCTGGAATTCTGACTCTGACCTTCTGTCACTCTCTCTAGCTGGATTGTGCCTGGATAAACTCTCCCACTACTGTTTCCTGGTGATCTGAAGTCTTGATCTGTAGGTCTTATACCTCCCGTGAGTGTCAGACTCATATGTTTTAACAGTTTCCTAGTTCTGTCTTCTAAGATGTCTTATTCATCAAGTTCAAATAAAACGTGCTCAGAGCGGATCTTAGTTTTTCCTTTCTCTCCAAACCCACTCTTACTTCAGGTGATGCTTCCGATGCTAATTAATTTCAACACAGTTCACCTTTTTACTGGAGCCAGAAATCAGGAGTCACTCTGAACCACTTCCTTTCTCTCAGCCCCCGCATATAATCATCAACGGCCAGTCTTGCAAATGGTATCTCCTGATTATTTCTCAATCTTTTCTTACATCCTCCTGGTGCATTTCATCACAAGTGTGCATCTGGAATGTTTCACTAGCCAAATTTCTGCTTTCCTTAAGTCCTGGCTGACCCTACCTATTATATTGCCTTCCATTATTTTTAAATCTATTTTTTTAATTAAAGATAGAGTGGGAGAGAGAAAGAGATACTAACTGTAGGAGGCCACAGCATTGGTGTTACCTTTAATGAAGTGGGGGTGAGGCTTGAACCTGGGTTGCACACATGGCAAAGCAGCACACTACTCATTAGCTCTATTAATATCACTATATCAAAAAATATATATATATCACTATATCACTGGACCTACATTGCCTTTGAAATAGTCTGGGTCCTAGTGCTGTATCTGAAATGCAGACCTGATTTGAGTTACTTTCCTGCTTCTAACCTGGTCAGGGTTCTTCATTGTTTGTTGACTCCTCTTATGGTGGTGCAGGGAATTGAACCTGGGACTTCAGAGCCTCTGGCATGAAAAGTCTTTTGTGTAGCCATTATGCTATCTCCTCACTCTCCACCATAAGAGGAGTCTCATTCGACTTAATGACTCTTTATGATCAGACCTCTGTCTGGGCTCTTAGCATTTTCTCTTATTTTTACCTTATCTTATGTTACTACTTTGAAGCTGAACTCATGGTGTTTTTCAACCTAGTTCTCATTCCACAAACAGATTCCTCACCCTGTAGTCATCACATTTGTCACCATTCTTTCAATCTAGAAGTCAGTATATACTCCTCTAAGTTTCTTACAAATAATCCCAAGTTATTTACAAATTTGATTCATTTTATGCCAGAAAGAATCCCTCAAACCTGAACTCTTGAGTTCATTCCTCCTTTTATATGTAATTTCTGAATTACAAAGAGTTGTGTTTACTTTGTTTTGTTTGTTTGTTTTTGCATTTGATGCTCCCATTCTGTTTTAGAGTTTAGCAGGCATGCCTAAAACCCTTCCTAAAATCACTGCGCATTCCTAGTGGAAAAGGAAATGTTACAGACGTAGATGTCACCATTGTATCCAAAGTAGGTGTTTGATTAATGCACACTTGTCTGAGAGTATAGAGCCAGACATGTGGCCAGAATCATTCAACCATTGTTGATAAAAGTAGAGAGATATTTGCATCTCATTTTTTGGTAGCCTAAATTAAGACTGGAAGACCTTTCCTTCTAACAAAGAACCATGGAAAATGTATCATTAATCAAAGGGACAAGTTAAAGCCTTCATCATCTTTCTCATCTCAGTGTTATCCACACTCACCTTGGAGACTGCATTTAACATGCAGAGACCATTCTGCAATCAACTGTCCTTTTATGAGAAATATAAACAGCCAACTTTATAGAATTTAGGGGGGAAGCTATTCACATAATTTTTTCAAGACACTACTTTTAGGATCTGGGGAAATAACATAGTGATGATATGAATGTCTTTCTGGTCTAAGGCTCTGAGGTCCCAGATTCAATCCCCAACACCACCATAAGCCAGAAATGAGCAGTGCTCTAGTCTTCCTCTCTCCCTCTCCCTCTTCCTCTGTGTGTGTGTGTGTGTGTGTGTGTGTGTGTGTGTGTGTGTGTGTGTGTGTGTTTCTCATTAAAAAAATAATTAAATAGAATATTTAGTTTGGGGAGTCAGGCTGCAGCACAGTGGGTTAAGCACAGGTGGCACAAAGCACAAGGACTGGCATAAGGATCCCAGTTCTAGCCCCCAGCTTCCCATCTGCAGAGGAGTCCCTTCACAGGTGGTGAAGCAGGTCTGCAGATGTCTATCTTTCTCTTCCCCTCTCTGTCTTCCCCTCCTCTCTCCATTTCTCTCTGTCCTATCTAACAAAGACAACATCAATAACAACAACAATAATAACTACAACAATAAAACAAGGGCAACAAAAGGGAATAAATATTTAAAAAGAAGAAGAAGAATATTTAGTTTGAAAGAGTGAATTTGCATGGCCATAGCAGCATTCCAAACACACAGGGCCAGAGACCAAACTCACGCTTGTGAGTCCAGAACACTACTACTCAGGTCACCATATAATCTCCACTCTCTCTCTCTCTCTCTCTCTCTCTCTCTCTCCCCTCTTCTCTTCTCTTTCTGAGGATTTGGTCTTTAAAAAAAATTTTTTTAAATCTCACCAAATATGTTATTCATAAACATGGGAAGTAGCTTCTATGAAAAGACTTTTACTTTTCTTTTGCAAATTCATTCCAACCAAATCCAAATGATTACATTTCAAGTACTAAATTGAGACCCAGATGAAAAACGACATGCTTTTAATAATTCACCTCATAAATGGTCCTTTCCTCAGGGCATGAAGCAGACTGCAATGGTACCATTAGCAAGAGTGGTCATCTTAGGAAGAGAGCAGAGAAGTGAGCCTGTCTAGGAACTGAAGAAGATACAACAGTGCCTTCTGTTTTACCATTTAAGTCACAATTAGAGGGCTGGAGAGATAGCAGAATGGTTATGTGAAATATTCTCATGCCTGAGGCTTCAGGGTTCCAAGTTCATTCCCCAGCATCATCATATGCCACAGTTGAACAATGGTCTAAGAAAAAAAAAAGTTACAATCTGATAAAGTGACTGCTTACAATGCTCAGAGGAAGGCATCTTTGGTTGGAAGGTACAGATACTTCATAATTTCCATCAGTTAATTTTTGTGTGTGGGGGTGCTGCTTTTCACTACACCTCTTACAGGACAGTGAATAATGAAGGGTCTTATTTCACTTGTCATCCACCAGAGCAACTCACTTCGTGGCTTCCACTAATGTCTGACAGCACATGTATAATCAGGAGGTAACACAAGACTGGCCAGACCTCAGTCTGCTGGTGATCTTCTTGAAGTTGAAGTTGCATCCCACACACTGTGTCAAAAAATGAGCCCTGCCTTTAATGTTGGCAAGTTGATGATGGGAGAGGAGGAAAAATGGAAAAAAAAAAAAAAGTGTCTGAGTTTTCTGAGAGGATTATCTTATCTGGAGTGTGAGTTTGTTTGGAATGTCAGTAGCCAGTCTGAACAAAGAATTCCTTGTTTGGTGAAGACGCCTTTCTAAATTGAATTTTTCCCACTGAAGAAGAGACCTAAAAACAATAGTCTCTAGAGAGAAAACAGAGGGAAACCACACTTTGCAGCACAGGCATCTAGAGTTAGCATTATTTAGATGTTTTTCCTGGCGACCCCAATAGCAGGTATGTGCCATTTTGATTCAATTATCTACTTTCAGCATTTTTCCCATACCACCAATTTAGGAAGTCTAGACAATGTGGTTGCTCTCTGTGAAGTGGGCTTCTTTCTGAGAAGTGATTTCATTCGCCTCTCTGAGGATGTTTCAGCAGACGTGGATAGCTCTCCCCACACAATTCTTTTGCCAGTACATGTCAATATCTCTGGTGCCATAATAAATTAATACATCTGTATCACATTAATACTACATTAGAGCAATGCAACAGTAACACGATACAATAGAAACTAACCCCCTAAGACTTTCACAAGGCTCTGCTGGATGCAAACCATTACTGTCAGTTCCAGCTCACAGATTTTGTCTGTGAAAAGGCCAGAGATGGTGTTCTGGGTGCCTCTGAGTAGCATAAACTGTCTTGTTATCCACACCAGCACGACTATCCAGAGATAAGAAGGTAGACAGTCAGACTAGTTACCCCACAGGCCTTGCATTTCTTGTATTCTAGTCCTAAGCACTCTCCTCTTTAGCATTATTAGTGTGTCATTCTCCAGATAATTGTTCATAAATCATCAGTGCAACTGCTCTTGGTTCCATAATGTTTTGTGCCAAAAAAATATTTCACCAGCTAGCTGATAGATTTTCCACAATAATGGATTTGTGCAAGATGTGGATTTCATTTGTTTAAAATGAGAGGGGGAAAAACACACTTTGCAAAAAGCCAAGTTTTCTGGATATAGGTTTTCTTTTTGAAGTGAACAGCTCAGCTGACTGCATCTAGAGCCTGTTTTTCGAACCACATCCTTGAACCTTGAGCTCTGTCTGGTTCAATCTGGGCACAGTGCATTTCTGTAGAAGTTAGCTCTTCTCACAAATGTTTTCAAAAAAGATAACTTGGGGCATAGTGAGAGTCTATCATTTTATTTCAACAACATTTTGGGTTTTTATTTTAAATATGTATTCATTTATTAATGAGATTAAGTGAAACGGAGAGAGGAAATTAGAATATCACACGGGCATATAGGGAAGACTACTGTAGTGTAAAGACCATACAAACTGACATAGATCTCTATCTGCATTTGAAATCTATTGTCCTGTGTCTTTACCATCCTAAGTAAAAATCAGAAACAGCTGCTTACCTCTGTTGCTTTTCCCATTCTTGAAATACATTAGTAGGCTTGTCCCTTCTTAGCACTTTACTAAATAGGTCCAGTTCATATGACCTTTCTTGAGTAAGACAAATTTCCAGTCATTTAATCATTTTCATTGCTCCTCCTTGGACCTACTCCAAGCTCCAAACTCCCTTTCCTTGGGTGGGCCCCAGTGTTGTGGGATAGATTCCTCAGCCTCACTGGCTGGATGGGATGGGAAGTTCCTTCACTGGAGACGCATAGCGGGAGCATGATGTCACTCTATCCACACAGCTACCCCTCACTTGATGCAATCCCACTGTGTGAAAATTCATATACAGCTTGAAAACAGACTTTGCAAGACAATTCGTCACAGGGGGGGATGTCTAGAGAAATGTGGCAGTACCTTGAGGATATTACTTGCTCTCTAAAACATGTGTGGGCCAATGCACACAGTTTTCCAGAGAGCACATAGAATGTAAAATGAAGTACATTACATCTGCCTATGTTTCACCTAGTCCCTGCTTCCTCTAGTTATTTGAGAATATTTGTCAAGTGCCTTCTGTATTCTAATAGTCACAGCAGATGTAGAAATGAAGGCTTTCCCCCACTGACTTTGACTCCTCCCCTCGGTGCTTGTGGTCTTTGAAATCACTCAGGTCTGTGTGGAAAGTATGGCCCCACCATTTACAAGCTGAAAATGATCAGCTCAAACTTACTTTCTCCAAATGTTCATTTCCTCATCTTTAAATAAATATGCTAATAATGCCAAAGGGGTGGTATCATTTGAACAAGAAAGAAGGTGAATAATGTGACAAAGCAGATTGTTAAGATTATACTCCAAAGGACCTGGGTGGTGGCACACCCTGATGAGAGTATGTGTTGCAAACAGTGCACAACGACCCAAGTTCAAGCCCTCATTCCCACTTGCAAGGGGGGAAAGCTTCACGAGCAGTGAAGCAGTGCTGCAGTCTCTTTCTCATTTCAACTCTATCTCCCCCTTCCCTTCCCTCTCAATTCCTGTCTCTATCAAATAAATAAATAAAAATCATACTCTAAAACTGGTCTTATAGTGGGTAAAATTATTTCTTGAAGAAATTAGCCAGTAGAAGAAAGGACATATAACTGGAACATATATAAATGTGTATATATATATATATATATATATATATATATATATACACCTATATGTATGACTCATTGGTACAATGTAGCATATATTATTGGAAAATTTAGCTGAACCAAGCAAGACTTGTGAAGACACTGGGAAACATGAAGGAAGTAATATTTCAAGGGTGTCACTAGAGACAAAAAAATAATTTGCTAGATAGAAAATGTAGGGAATGAGGGGTACTTTAGTTTAGTTTAGCTTAGCTCAGCTTAGATTGTGCTTCATCCTGCATGAATAAAGAGATACTGCCTACAGCTAAAAAAAAAAAAAAAAAAAAGAAAAAAGAAAATGTAGGGAATGCTACTGGAGTCAGAATGGCTGTGAATAAAGGCATCCAAATACAAGTTGGAACAGATGACAAGGCATCAAGAAGCCAGATGCATTCTGAATGGAAGTCTGGATGGAGAGAGGTTGCAATGAGGGGGCTCAAATCAAAGGTAAGGGCCACAAGTACACTATTAAAAATTAGAACCTTTCTCAAGCTTTCGTATGACTGAGTACTATTCCTCTGAGTACATATACCACCTTTTTAATCCACCCATCTGCCTTTGGGTGCTTGGGTTGTTTCCAGATGTTGACTATTATAAATAGTGCTGTGATAAACAGTGGTGACGCTCTTCAGGTAGGTAGCTAGGAGAGGAATGGATGGAGTGCACAATAGGCCTCTTGTTAATATCTGGAGGCATCCCAGTACTGTTTTCCATAGGAACTGGGATAATCTGTGTTCCCATCAACAGTGTGATAGGGTCTCTAGAGGGGGTCCTGCCAAGCAAAATAAGTCAGAAGGAGAAGGTCAAACACCAGATGATCTCACTAGTGTGTGAGACTCAAAACAACAACAAAGGAACAGACAATGCCAGTCAAAAATAATCCCTAAGGTCTGACATAGGAGTGAGGTGACTGAGGGCAGAGACCAAGGGGCTCATGGGACTCGGGGGAGGGGGGACAAAGCAAAGCAGGGATGGAACCCTTGATGGGCATTCTGTGTCAATACATAATCTGGAAAGCAGAGAAATGATTCACCTAAAGCATGTACAGCAGTGTAAACCAGTATTATCTCAAAAGGAAGAAAGAACTTTCCCTTGAGGCAATGGAGAGACAATGAGATCCTCAGCAGAAGAAAGTGGTTCTATTAATTTACCTACCAATGGTATCCAGGAAGTAATGGGATGAAATAAAACCGGTGAAAGAGCAAGAACAGAACATGATGCTTGTCCAAGTGATTCAGAGGTGAGATGAGGAAGGTCTGACCTGGTAGTGGCGCTAAGACTGGATTGGAGAGCTTGCATGGGAGAACTATTTTATAGCATAAAACTAATAAGATTTGGTGAACAGTCATTTAGGGTGATTTCTTGTCATCGAGCAGATTTACAAAAGCCAGTGGTGTATAATGGCTCTGGATTTCTTTGGTTTCTCAATCATATGACTGAGTAAATAATTTGGGGAGGCAATATAATGCTTAAGAGTTCAGATGTGGTTATTTCACTTTGGTCAGAGAAGACAGATGTGGAATGTCTGAACTTCAGAATAATAAAACTGACTTGTGTGTTTTCAATAGTTCTAAATAGTCATTATTTAATGCCTTCTTTCTTTCTTTCTTTCTTTCTTTCTTTCTACCTCTCTTTCTTTTTTTCACCTTAAGGGTTAATGTAGGGGTTTAATGCCAGCACTAAGTATCTACTACACTACGCCCAATAGCTATTTATTTATTTATTTGATAGTCTAGAGAAAAATTGAGAGAGGGTGAGGGGATAGAGAAAGAGAGAAAAAGATAGACCTTTCTATCTTTATGCTAAGCTTTTTCCCTAATAATCTTTTGTTCTTCGTGCTCTCAAGTACACGGCCCTAAGCTTTTATGGCAAAGTAAGAGAACTTGCTAGCCCCCCCCTTTTTTTTTCAATTAACAAAGGAACTATTTTTTCTATAAACGTAATCTCACTAAGATTTATTTTTCTTCTGGCTTTGATTTCCTACCAGACCCATCACTTATTTCTCCTGACTCCAGTCTCAGCAGGGAAGAGCTAGCTAAAATTATCAGTACATTCATAGGATTGTGTTTCTGGATGTCAGTGAACAATTTAGGGAAAGAAAATTATTTCATACAGAAGAAGAACTTCAGAACCAGCAAAATAGGCTCACAGACAGTGCACTGCTTTGTCATATGCCCGATCCAGGCTCCAAACTGGTCCCCACCTCACTGAAGGGCACTTCACTGTGCTGGTCTCTTTTACTTTTTATCTGCCTCTAAACCTCTCTGTCTCTATTAAAAATGAAGGAAGGGAGAGAAGGATGGAGTGGGAAAACAAAGAGAGGAAGAGTGAAAGGAAGGATGGGGGGGAGGCAGGAAGAAAGAAAAAGGAAGGTGAAAAAGGGAAGAATTGTAATGGTGTGAGTTTTGTGTGTCTTGGACAATTTGTAAAACCATTTATTTACTCATGAAATGAAGGAGCACTCACAGCTTCTTTGATTAGACCGTACCAGGGCAGGCCTGTAGGAAGAACTGCTCACAAAGTAGTGCTGCTTGCCTGCAATCTAGATTTTTCTCTCATGTTGGCCTGTGGGTTTACGCCTATCCCTCACTCTTTTCCTGAGCATGTCAGTTTGTAAAACTTTTTTTTTGGTGGAGAGCTCTTTTTTAGATGGAATCTTCAAAAATAAGGGTTTAAGGAACCAACAAAACCCAAGAAATACACATTCCATTTTCTACCCCAGATGAGATTTTTCCATTTTCCTCTTCCTAGACTTCTACACATCAAACTTTTATAATAGTCTAGATATTCCTACTCACATGGAGAGCATTTTAAGCTTTTAAGTAAATGGATGCATTCCATCTTCCTGGTAATTATGCATATATCACTCGGTGTAGGTTAACCCTTAACAAAACCTCCACATAATTATTTAGCTGCTAACTTTGAGTGCATTTTTTGTGGGGAACAGAATGGCCAAGCGGTCATTTAAGTTTTTATGTCTGTGATTTCAAGTGTTTTAGTAACCAAGTGATTTAGCTCGTGATGCTCCCATGGATTAACTCACATCTGTGTCATAAATCTGGAAAGATTGCTTGGAATTGCCCAGTATTTTTCCATAAAAACAAAAGATTAAGCCCTCATCTTTTCTCATAGGTATGTTTGTATGTAGTTGTGTGTGACGTGTGTATTCTGTGTATGGAATACAGATATATGCGTGTGGGGGTGATTTTGCTGAAGGCATCTTCTCTATCTGAAAGCATGGTTATAATAAGGAATACAAAAGATAATGAAAATTAACAGATTATTATTTTTAATATCCAATTCTTTCTGTTTAGTTCAGCTTATAGGGATAAAACAAAATCAGGTGTTTGTTTGCCTACAGGGTTATTGCTAGGGCCCAGTGCCAGCACTATGAATCCACTGTTCCTGGCGGCCATTTTTATTATTATTATTATTATTATTGGTTAGGACAGAGCAAAATTGAGAGGGGAGGAGAAGATAGAGAGGAAGAGACACAGAGAGATGCCTGCAGACCTGCTTTACCTCTAGTAAAGCGATGCCCCTGCAGGTAGGGAATCCAGGGCTGGAACCAGGATCCTTGGGCAGGTCCTTTCACTTCATAATATGTGCAATTATCCCGCTGCACCAATGCCAGGCCTTGAAATCAGGTTTTTTTTAAGTTAGAAAATCTGGGTTCAGTATTTCAGGTATGACTCCTTCATCTTTAGCAATTATTTGTTGTATACTCATCATGTGCTAGGCTATTTTAAACATACACATATGCTTGCCACATTTAGTAAGATATTTTAAAAATTCATCTTTATTTATATTGTATTTACTATCATTACTATTATTATTTTAAATAGAAACAGAGGGAGAGCCCAGAGGGAAGCACTGAAGCTTTCTGCAGTGCTGTGGGGGCCAGGTTCCAACCTGGGTCATTTGCATGACAAAGTAAGGCAGTATCTAAGTGAACTATTCTACTGGCCTGAGTTTTACCCTCTAAATCTGTGGGAAAAAATACGTAAAAATAATGTCTTCACAGCTGGACTAAAAGCAGACTATGGCAAAATAATAAAAAGCCTGGCATAGCACATCGATTTCTGAGCCTTGTGGTCCTCTTTCATGAGTCTTGGTGATTAACTGATGTATGAAAATATTCTAGACCTGAACATAGAGTTCACATCTTGATGCTTTTCAGCCACCAAATTGCAGATGTGACTTCCCTGGGCAGACGACCTCACCCATGTGTCCTGGAATCTCACCTCTTCAGAGCCCTGCCCCACTAGGGAAAAATAGAAACAGGCTGGGAGTATGGACCTGTCAACACCCATGTTCAGTGGGCAACTCAGGCATCCAAGTTCGACATACTCGAGGAAACACTCACGAAAGACATGTCTCTGATATCTGATTACTGTAAAAAATGGTGACTAATCCCTAGCACTGCAAAAACAGTATCATCTGTTTTCCATCTACACCATGCCTCGGCCTCGCGTGAGCTTAATGTGCAGCTTGGCGATACGAGAATCCGGCATGAAGCCCAGCCAGTCTATCTTGGCGTTACTCTCGATCGCACTCTGTCATTTCACAAACATCTCATAAAAACTGCAGCAAAGGTGGGCGCGATGAATAACATCATTGCAAGACTGGCCAGCTCCTCATGGGGCGCGAGCGCTTCCACACTACAATCATCATCTCTGGCATTATGCTATTCCACTGCAGAATACTGTGCCCCAGTATGGTTCCATAGCCCCCATGTCCACTTGGTCGATTCCAAATTATATTCCTCCATGAGGATCATTTCTGGAACCATCCGTTCCACCCCGGTTCCATGGCTGCCAGTTCTTAGCAACATCGCCCCGCCAGATATTCGTCAGGATGCGGCATCGTCTAAGTTCATTTCCCACGTCTACGCTCAACTGGACCTGCCAACATACGCAGATATCTTCGCCCACCCTGTCCAACGCTTGACGTCTCGTCACCCAATCTGGTCCCCTACGCCTACACTGAACTTCTCTGTTCCAGTCTCTTGGAAACAGAGTTGGCAGTCAGCTGAGGTAAAGAACAAACACCTCATCACAGACCCCTGCGAGCCTCCACCCGGCTTTGACCTGGCACGTTATGATTGGGCCCTCCTCCATCGCTATCGAACAGACCATGGCCGGTGCGCCGCTATGTTCCATCGCTGGGGAGCCAGAGACGACCTGAACTGCCCCTGCGGCTCCAGACAGACTATGACCCACATAGTCAATGACTGCCACCTCTCCAGATTCAAAGGAGGTCTCGAAACTTTACATCAGGCTCAACCTGATGCTGTTGACTGGCTACGGAAGAAGGGCAAACGCTAGAAGAAGAAGAAGTGGAAGAGCCATTACAGAAGCCAGACCTTCCACCTTCTGCACCCCATAAAGATCTTTGGTCCATACTCCAAATGAGGGATAATGAAAAGGGAAACTTCTAAGGGAGAAAAGGGGAAATGGAACTCTGGTGGTGGGAACTGGACTGTAAGGAATTATACTGCTGTTCTCCCACAATTTTGTCAGTCAGTACTGTATCTCTAATGAAAAACAAACAAATAAACAAATAAGTTGTATTAGACTTTGGAGTTACAGTCTTCTCCCACCCCTCAACTCCTGGTTCTGGAGTTATAATTATTTATAACTCCATAATACAGAAAATGAAGGTGGAGCAGAGAGATAGCTCAGTGCATGCCTGAGGGCCCGGGGTCACAGTTTCAGTCCTCAACACTGGCATATGCCAGAGGTGACAACATTGTTCTATTCTTTCACTCATTCTCTAGTTTTCATAAAAATCAACAAACACATTTTGTTAAAGCCACACTCTTCAAAAATCAAGGGGACATGTAGAAGAAGAGCACAGTGTGGGTTTTCCAAGGAACTCTGGTTAGAATTGTATTCAAATCCTGGACCTTGGGCTGGCAAAATATCTCTGTTGAATATTGTGTTGCTTTCATGTGTGTTACTCAAATTTGAGCCTGCCTCCCACCAACTGAAGGAAGCTTTAGTGCTGTGGTCTTTCTCTGTATCTCTCCTTAACTCTGTTTGTAATAACAACAATCTAGCTTTGCCTAGTTATTAGCTGAATGATTACATGGCATTTACTGAATCCTTCATAGGCTCTGAGACTTTCTTTATGGTATAAAGTAGCAACGTGAAAAAAAAAAATGAAACAAACAAAAAGATAGCAACCTGACCTCATATGATTGTTGACTTACATAGAAGGACTCTAACACAGCAGTATGGAAATGATTGCTAATGTTATTAAAAAGGATCCTTGAAAGTCCTGCTAGGTTTGTTA